>NC_081407.1:477583841-477728841 GCF_030272615.1 Cryptomeria japonica | reverse complement strand
TGAAGATTGCTTTGCAGAAGATCAAGGAATTCTAGAAATGAGGCTCAACTCAAGGGAATGACACAGTCATTTCTATGTTTTTCTAGTGGTATTTTATTAAGTCAATTTGGCACCTCAGGTGTCATTTTGTAATTGCACATGTGCACTTGTTGAGTGCACAAATCCTAAGTCAAATTGAGCTCTTATTTTGACTTCGTCATAGAATTAGTTATAATTTATTATTTTCATGTTGCACCCCTCTACTATATATGACGGTTATTATTGTAATAAGGATCTTTTTCCATCTTTGTTTATGCAACAAAAACTCTGCCAAAGCGAAAAGCAAATTGAGACTTGGTGTTCATTTTGTAAATTTGCAAATTAATCAAGAAAGAGAGAAGCTTGGTATTCAAACTTTGTTTTGAGTTCAATCTTTTATATGATATGAATGTGCTTATGTCATTGGTGTCATATGTTCTTGAATGATTAAAATTGGATATAGTCTTGGTGTTAAAAATTGAAAAGTATTTTGAGTCTTTACAAGTAATCTTTGAGTTACTTTGAAGTTTCAAGAATTGGAAATTGGTTAAGGGGAAAATTGCTTTATGTCTTTGAGATTTTACAAATTATCTCTAAAAATTATATTTAGAAGATAGAAAGTAGAGTCTTTGTTCTATATGAACTATCTGGTTAGAGTAGAATATCTTTCAATATATTTGTGAGTCTTTGAGCTGACAATATATTTGGGTAACAGTGGTTGATAGGAATTTTGGTACATTGAAAGAATCCGTGTGTTCCTAAGTGTGCTAAATCTTGTCCCTAAGTCATTTTCAGAAAAAGAGAAGCAACGAAAGACTTTGTTCTTTCATGGACACTTTACTTCCTAAGTAAATCAGTTAATATTACTAGAAGTTTTAAGTCATTTAGAGAGGAAATCTAATCTGAAAAGAGAATTAGATATAACTGGTTCTGAAAGAAGAGGATTGAGTTGTTATTATACCTTGGATTAGTGTAAAGTTAGCAAGTAGAAAAAATAGAAAGCAATTGCAGTAGAAAGAGGGAGCCTTCCCTTATAATTAGGAGGGGTTATATCTTTCCTTCTGAAAGATATCATCATGCGTGTTGTCATGAAACACACATTTTGTGAACCTTCATCAGTTTACAAAATTTTCACCCAACACACATATGAACTAGAAATTTTGAATAACAAAAAAATCACAAATACATATAATAGTGAATAACAAGAAGCTCGCATCATACATAGAATAGTGAGGCTGAGCACCAAAGTTTTTATTATTCAAAAATCATGGCATGAATTGAGATGATATTTTTTAAGGGATTTTATCAAACAGTAATCACGAATTGTTATTTTAATATATTTTTTACCTCACAAAAATCAAGAGAATTATTTTATTGATTAATAATTATCATAGCACCTTTATTGTTTAATGATTTATTTTCTAGGTGAATGAATTAAAAATATTGGGTCAATGGACATATTTGGAAGTTAATTAATTATTTTCATTTTAAAATACTTGCATTTATTTTTAAAAAGAATTAAAAAAATTAGGACAATTATGCTCAGTACACTATTAGTATAAATAGCTTGTATAAAGTTTAATTAGATAAAAAAAAAAAATTTAAACTATTGTTGGATTTTTATAATTGAAAGTATTGAATTTAATTATTATATAAAATTAAAGGATCATATTTTGAAAAATATAATTAAATATTTATTTTGAAGTAAATATATAATTTTATTATGAAGCTCTAAAATCTGTGGAGAGCTTGTTTGGTTTTATATCTCCCCAGGTTTTGGTCAAAGCACGGGAAGTGTTAATTGGTCTTCATGCTCTAATTAATTTCTGTTTTGTTTCATCTGCTACTCCTCTCCCTGTGGTTCCTATACAGTCACTGGTTCCTCATGATGCTCTACCTTCTCCTCCGGAGGAAAGCTCGAGTAATTGGTTTTTGGACTAACTGTTCTCACCTTGCAGATATCTCACATTTTTTGTAGGTTGTTTATGGGATGGATTTTGGGCAGTCCTCATTATCTCAAATCTATGGAGTTGGACATTTTCAGTCTATTTCAGTTTCGGTCCTCCTTGGTTTCACTTTTTTGGTCTCCTTGGTATCTCGGCATGCTTCTCTACATTTTATATCTTGTTGTTGTTATCAGTTGATGGGCCCCTAGATCTTCTTGTTGTAAATTTTTTGGCAATTCAGCCTCGCTTTTTGTAACCAACTAAGTGTTTAATCAGTTGACATATATGTCCTACGGGATCTTTGTACATAGGGCATCTATATGGGTATGGGTGAGATTTTGGGTCATCAGGATCCTCCTATTTTGTAAGTGTAGTGTAATTTCTTTTCTCAAGGCGACAACCGGAGGTTTTCTTGCGGGTTCTTTCCTGCCGGTATGCCTTTTTTGAACCCGTTGTAAAAACAATTTAAAAATAATATAATAAAGTTTAGTGGCTATGCCACTTTTATTGAAAAAAAATATATATAATTTTATTGTTAGATTATTTGGAGAAGTAATTGAAAGATAACTAACTAGTGTTAAAAGGGTACTTCAAATTTTAGTGTTATTACACATAGCTTACAAGATTTTTCATTGGAACAAAAAATTTCAAGCATTAAGTGAAAACCAAAAGTTTCAAGGTTCCGTAAAAAGTTTCCTTTCAAAATTTTAAAAACATGAAAAGTAGGGTTTGTGCCTATAGATGTAATTTGAATTTATGAATATTTTTTATTGATTAAGAAGTAAACTAGGGTGTTGAACCCTTTACAAAAAAATCTCCAGGGGTAGAACAAAATAGGCCTTCAACAGGAAAATTACATCAAACTATAGAGAATAGTACAAACACGAGAAAGGGGAACAACTATATCCAAGCTATCAAACAAGACAACTACCCGTAAAGACAAATCCAAGTCAAAATGGAGTTAAACTATCACCAAAAACAAAAGAATGAGAAAGGGAAGAGGAAGAAGAAATATCTTTCCTCCTTCTATGAATAATAGTCCAAGTGAAATTGTCATCCAAATGGTCATTATCAGGGGAAGCGTGAAGAGAAGCCCCCACAAAGGGCCCATCAATACATGAAGAGGAGAATCCTCATGCGTAGAAACATGTGGGGATACCTCCATAGGGATTCTACCAACAAGAGAGGAATAGTGAGGTGGTTCTAGTGGTATAACAATCTGCATTGGAAGGGCAAGAGGTCCCTGAATAGAGTTTGTGGGCATTAGACCAACACCAAAAGAAATAGACACATTATCATCCTATGAGGAGTCACTCGATGAATAAAAACATTGATAGTTAAATGGTAATTATTAGCATCCTTCTACCACATAGAAAATCCATTGTAACATGGGAGATGGCAATCCATGGCTAGGTGATCAATGCAGAAGAACCATTGACATCTGAAGATGAGACAATCAAGAGGTTGAATCCAAGGCCTATGAATCCTATTATAGCTACAAATTAAAATTATTATAGTGTTGGTATGTGTAGAAAATAAAAAATGAAAGATTCTAGAATTGAGAACATTATGAGAATCTAGAAAAATTAGACAAAACCATAGGAATAATAATTAGGAACAAATTTAGTTTTTTGTAATCAATTCAAACTAATAAATATGTTTAAATATAAAACTCTAAAATTGAAAGACATGGAAACATGAAAATACTGAACCGTAAAATTGAAAGAAATGGAAACATTGAAACTCTAAACCCAAAATCAAGGAGGCACAAAAACCTTAAAACCTTGGAATTGAAAGAGAAACATTCTCTGAACCCTTAGTTAATCATATTTGGCAACTAAAAAAATGTTTAAATATTTTACTTTTCAACCATCAAATTGAATTAGAATTCACATTTTTGTATGTTAAAAACCTAGTTTGGTGTTTTAGATAATCAAAGATTTCAAAATTATTTTGTAAATCAACTAAAAGATGTAGAATGTACCCTCATATTGTTGGAGAGCATTAGTAAACATCTAGATTACACATTTGTGATAAAAAATGACTTGCATGAAACCTTATAAAAATTAAATAGTTAATTTTAAATAACTAATCGTCATAATTGAGATATGAGTTCGCTAGAAGATTGTAAAACACTTGTTGGATATATTTGAGTAGAAAAACATGAATTTGAGTCTTTGACAACACTAGCATTAAACTGATATGCTTGTGTCATGTTTGAACAAGACAAGAGTATCCAACATAGGTGCTAGTGTTTTATATTGGAATTCAATGCTAGTGTTTGGCACTAGAGACCACATGATAGACTTTAGCACCCATATCTAGTGCTAGAGGCCTTGGAAACACAACATTAGCACATAGGTTGGATGTTGGTGCCTAAAATTAGTGTTTTTATATGTGTAGCTGGTGGTTTGAATTATTTGAGTGTTTGATTCTCAAAAATGATAAACATATATCATGAACATATAATCCTACATATGTGATTGATTGAGAAAAAATATTGGGCGAAAGAATAATTGTGATCCATCTTTCTATCAAAACAAAATTTTGAAATTATGCTTGGTTTCTTTTATAAACAACATTTTATGAGTTTTAGGACTATTTTATATGACCCAATAGGTCAATTGAATAAAGAATACATAATTAATGAATTCTCCTTACAAACTAAGCAACCTATGGTTAAAGCTAATAATGAAATTAACAAAGGAAATATATATGTACAATCTTGATTACATGGATACAAATATGTAGGTAGGAATATAGAAGAATAAATTTCATGGAGTTAGGTAAATAGATATAGTAAACTGGGGTTTGCTCCTGTATGTTATGGGTCTAGATCTAGTCAAAGATCTGAACCCATAGCCTCTAGGGGCCCAATGAGAGAAAATCAAAATCTAGTCATTGACCTATCAATTCCTATAGCAAAGATAGGAGCTTTGAAAGGACTAGCTACAAAGAAAGCAACAACCTGAGAGTTAGAAACACTGAGAACATCCATATCTTGGCATAAGAGGTTGGTTGAGTATCCCTTTCATTACTTTATGTAGCTGATCCAGTATTGGAGTACCCAGTTACAGTCACAATTACAACAAAATATTATGATGTTTGAGTTCAAGATCCATACCCATCAACCATTGTGATAATCTTACAAGAAAGAAAATAATTGTATGTTAATAGGATTAGCATATTTTTAAGTATCTATGTTTGGTAAGTGATTTAGTGTTCCTTGAGATGTAGGAATATTGAAAATATAGATCATGAAATAAAAAATATTTATGTTAAAAAAATAAAATTTACTATCTTGATTAGAGAATAAGTAGGTGAATTATGTGGTGTGCCTATTGTTGACTTAACTTAAAAATATTTCTAGTATGTAATGACTTATTATTTATCAAATGACAACTTTTAAAACCAAAATGAATGTATGTGTTACAATGGATTGTTGTCTTGTGTGAATGTTTTTCTTATTCATTATTGTTGATGTTCATTTGATATGAAAGATTAATTATTTACCTTTTAAATGGAAAATTGCTTACATTTTTAGGTTTGTTGTGGATTTCTAATAGCTAAGTAGAGGGATCATTACATGTTGCATGGAGTTTTCTTAGTTTTTCTTTAAGATTTAGAAAGATAATTGATGGATCTTACAAGTCTAGTCTATTCTCTATATATATACCCCTTTTTTAGGAGGTCTAGCTTAATATCTCTTATATCTAGAAAATATGATTTGTAAATCTTAGACCTGATGTTTATATGTTATCCTGGAATTTCTAATTTCAAATTTTGTAAACACTAGAAATAGTAATAATATATCTAAGATTTCAAGTCTTTGTTTGAATTCCCATATTTACACTCTTAAGGATCTTGAGTGTCTCTTTTATATGTAGATCTCTATTTCATCCTCTGTTGATTTTTTTGTAGCTCTGGTCGGAATCCACAAGTTGACATTGGCATCACAAAGGTTGTGATTATATTTATATTAATATTGTGAGATAATATAATTATATTATTATGTGATAATATAATTATATTATAATTATAATGTATAATTATTATATTATATTATATTATAATACAAAAATTATTATATTATATTAATAAAATAATAATCGGTGCCACTTGGAAGAGTGGTGACCCTTGGTGTAAAGACACCTCTCACATATATATAATGAGATGTTTGATATCATTCATAGGATAGAATAATATAACAAAAAAATTAACATGATATCAGAGCGGGTTGGTCTTAGGGATCCTCTTGGTGCTGAGTGGTTCCAATGTTCTGGAGTAGTTTGCTAAAAATATACAGCTAGCCAAATATACATAGATAAATTGAGTATAGTAATAGGAGATTATATCAGAGCACCTGGGTATCTAACGCAGATAGAAAAGACCCACATAAAAATTCTTACCCATTTTTGGTCTTCACGGGAACAAAAATAAAGTATCGAATAGGAGACGACAACTCAAGAACAAGAGTAATCCATATTTGGTTGTCTATTCACAATCTCGATCAAGGTATGGAATCAATCATCTGTGCGGGGGGATCTGAAGCATGGAGAAGAACCTCAACCACCAAAGAATAGAAGATGCAGAGAATGCCTCCTATAGTGACACATTGAGAGATGCAACATTCCTGATATTGGGATTTCCTTGCTGGCAGAAGTATATTGGAAGTCCATTACACATTGACCCTCCTTACAGAACAAGTCATCTGCAATACCATTTAGAGAGCCTCTTCCAGAATGGCATCACAGTAGATCAAGAGAAAACATGGATTGTTCAGAGATAATTAATCATGAATAGATTATATGGAAAGAGTACACAAATATGGCATCGTTCAATCCATTTATTCTAATGCTCTTCCATGTTGGTGGAAATATGGAGTTTCTTCTCTGGAGTGAAATTTTGGAGTAATGGAATCAACGTGGTCATTTCTCAGTGGTTGTTTGTATTGAATGACGTGATTCCCTATGACAAGGAGTTTAAGCGAGTTGAGCCTATAGCTGGAACGGAGCCATCAACACTGTCGTCTGTAGAGATAAATTTGGATGTGCATCTGAATATGGTAGACATGTAATCATTATGAGAGTTTGTATCCATTTAGCATATCGCAACTTCTTGAGTGCTGAGAATATCTTCATTGCTAATCGTGAGGGTATATCTGGAGTTGTGTGACTCTCAGTTGGTTGACTATCAACATCATTTGTTGGAAGACCTTGAACTAGCTCACATTGGTAATGCACGTCAATTGTTGATAGTGACTTTCAATGCTATGAATGGGTTATTGCTTCCTAACATGAGCGACTGTCAACTCCCGACCCCCTTCTGTCGCAGGAAAAATTATACTGCCAAGCTAGAACAGCCAAAGAAGCAAACAAGGAACCTTTGAATTGAGTTGGTTGTTGAGGAAGAGTTGGAAACCATTACAGCTGGAATAATTCATTCACTTGTTGAAGATGTGTTGTTGGAATGGGAGTGCATGTTTGAATTAAAGAGATTGATAAATGTGGAGATTGATATAAGAGATACAAAGTCGAAGGTGGATCTGAACTGGAAGGCTTTATGTGCATTCATCGCATACAAATTTCAATTTAAACCTTGTTTTGTGGTAGGTCGAACGCGTAGCTTTCCTACATCTTTATGTACCTCCAATAGAAGTCAAGCTCAATCCTTAGTGCCTCCACACAAGCTACCATCTAAACATTATCATAAATGTGCAAGATTGAAAGTATGATGCTTTATTCTCTATCTGATGGTCAAATGATGCTTTATTCTCTATCTGATGGTCAATAAAGATATTGTGTGGCTTGAAATCATACTGTACAGACTGGGAGTAATACCTATACTTAGTTGCTTCTCAATTATGATCTGGAGAATCATAGAAAAGTCAAAAAGAGGAAATGTCAAATGTGTTGAGACATCTCACGAAGGACACGATTTGTTGTTAGCAGACTAAGTAATGTTTATAGTAAAGAAGAGGTGAAAATATTGTATGTTGTCATGCTTGTGCAATGAAGGGGGTGTTGTTTTCGCTGCCAGCAGAGCTTTGAGATAATCTATATTTTGATTAAATATTTCTCATTCTAGCTATTGTGTCACTTCAGAAAGAGATCAGAATCAAAGGAGTTTCTACTTTAGCATGTCTCTCTTCTAGGAGGAGTCTGAGCATTAATTCAGTATTCATTACTGATGCTATGCAAAAAGGACAAGGTTAGGATAAACAAACACCTGAACAAGAAACAACAAGAGTCGATTGTTAGATGTTAGAAAATCATAAATTAAAAACTATCCTAAGCAAGCATATCAAGAAAGACACTACTAAGCAAAAAGAAAGCTTAAGGAATCTACAAAAAGCAACTAAGCTCCTCCAAATTCTCTCTACCATGCTGGTAGTTTCTCCTTCCTTGTTCCTCTCCTCTCCAAGTTCCAAAATAGTGTAGCTCTCAGCAGCTTTTTGCACTATGGATGCTTATGGAGATTCAAGATTGTAAATGATCTCAAGCTTATGCTATGCAAGTGTAAAACAAACTAATAAAACATATTATGGAAAAGAACTAAGATTTATTTTAGTCCAAGATGAAAATATATAAGTTATTTATGCTAAATGATCTCTAAAATTCACTATAGGTTAAATGCATACAAGTTTTCAGGATCTGGATTATGAAGAAATGGGCTCTATTTATAGGAAAAATGGAGCAATGGATGGTTGAGATTGAGTAATCTCAACAAGGGTCGGGATTGAATGATTTGAGATCCATGTGAGGGCTTTCAACCCAATCCCAGGATGACAAGTGTCAATGTGAGATAGGTTGAGAGGAGAGGGAATAAGCATTAAATGCTTGACATGACCTGAAGGTTAACTTGGAAGTTAAGGTCAAGGTTAGTTGAATGGATAAATTCTTTATTCAAAGAATAAAGCTTTTATCCAATGGATAAACTCTTGTGCAAAGGCAAAAGGGATAACCATGGTCAAAGCAATAAATGCTTGAGGAGACACATGAGTGCAAGTTGAAATAACCATAAATGGTTATGTAAGAGCCATTAATGGTTTTGGAAGACTTTAGAGGTAAAATTGTTGAACACACAAAACATTAAATGTTTTTCAAAGACTCTGAAATCTTTGAGAAGTGACTCCAAGTTGCTTAGGAATGTGACAATAATTAGGGGATGGATTAGGCTAATTAGGAAGGGCTTAGAAGAATCTAGAAGGGGGTTAGGATTGCAAGTGGATTTGGTGGGTGAGGGAAAATAAGATTTTTAATTAAAATAAAATTCATTTATTTCAATAAATAGGTGCAAGTTGCATTTGTAGGAAAATGCAAGTTGGGGGGAATAAATGATTTAAATAAATGTTTTATTTAATTTATTTAAAAGAGGAATAGGGGATTTTAATGAAATAAATATGATTTATTCATTTAATTGATTTGAGATTTGGTTTAATGAATTAAATTAAATTGAATAATTTATTTAATTAATAGGAGAATGTTTGAAGATGAATTAATTAAATACTAATTTAATTAACTGATGGCTAGTAGATTTTTAATCAAATAAATAGGGAATATTCATTTAATTAAAATGGACAGATTTATGTGACTACATTTGCCCCTCTTTGAGATGGTGTGGTTTATCGCGTCGTTTCAAAGAAAGAGAAATAGGTGTGAAGAAATGCCCCATAAAATGTTAATTTAATGGGTGGTATGCCCCCTTGAGAGATGGGCCGAAAAATTTCAAAAAATCGGGCGATCTCTCGAAAAAGAATGAAAATTGGCAGGGTTTATAGAAGAGAAGAAGTTAGCAACGTGGGTGAAAAATAGAAGAAATTGGAGATAAAATGGAGAAATGGGAGGCTCGGGAAGTTCACGGGGACCACAACGGTGAGCGGGGGAAAGTTATGGTGACGGTGAAGGGTTTATATGGGGAGAAAGGGGTGAAAACAAGATCATTTGTTACTGCGACCAGTGTGAAATCAGAATGTCGGTACCTATTGCAGAGCACCATTTTGAGCAAGTCCGTTGATTCCATCGGCCAGACGACTATGGACCAGCGATACACAAATTTGAAATTTTGAATTTTATGCATTTTTGTCATGTTTTTTGCTGAGTCCAAGTTGAGTCAAGACAATAGCGCTGAAACTATGTTTTGGCACTTTTGTCCAATTAACTAGCGCTTTTGTGCCGCAATGGCGCTATTGTGTTGTTGTTCGAGTGCTATTGAAAATATTAGCGCTAGTGTGTGCATGTTTAAGTGCTATTGTTTGTTGAGCGCTATTAAGGGGTCAATTGAACGCTTTTGTTTTTAAGCAGTGCTATTGCATAGGTCTTGTAGCGCTTTTGAAATTTTAGCACTTTTGTAGGGTTGATTAAGCACTTTTGTGAGGGGTTTAACGCTATTGTGAGGAGTTTAGCGCTATTGTTTAGGAAGTAGCGCTTTTGTTGAGGAAAATAGATGCCCCAGGTTGTGTGAACAAAAATCTCCCGATGCCAATGATGGATGAATAGGGATGTGAAGTGAGAGTTGTTTTGAACCATAGCAGCCATGATGAGACGTAGGTCATTAGGATAAATGCCTATTGAAGTCTAGGTGTGCCATGATTGCTTACCTGTTGAGACCCGAAGATACTTGATCAAAGTATCTGTTGATAGTCTAGGTTTAAAATTAAGAAAGTTTGAAAACAAAACAACTGATAATGATTGATTGATGCCCGTGTGCGGGAGGATCTACACGTGTTATAGTTACGCGAGAGACATCCAGTGACACAGGGGTTATGAGATCAGCTGACAGAGGACGAGATTGATTGCATTGCAGTGACTGGGATGTATGATGTGATGCATATGCCCGTGATTCGGATAAATCATGGTTTGATTGCAGCCTTGGCAGAGCGCTGGCACAGTGAGAAGTGCACGTTTCACCTAGCATAGGGGGAGATGACAATAACTTTGGAGGATGTGGCATATCCTTCATATTTCCATTTGAGGCGAGCTAGTCACATATAAAAAATCATGGGGGACTCTAGCAGTGCAGCGATTCTTTGATGAGGACATGTTCATTGATGACGGCTCCATAGCTTGGGAGGACATCATGGCATTGTACGAGCCATTGCCCATAGTTTTATCTGGGATCGTGGGAGGGATGTTGTGTCCTGATAGGCGCTCGCATGGTCTGGCCATTGGATGGGGACAGGTTATAGAGCAGATGATGACGAAGGGGACCCGATTTGCCTGGGGACCGTGCGTGCTAGCGCACATGTATTAGGAGCTACATGAGGTAGCATACCGTGGGAGAGGCTCGTTGGTAGTAGGAGTGACGATGTTGCACATTTGGGCATGGGAGCACTTACCAGTGACTCAACCAGTGAGTCTGAGATTTTGGGTAGTTGATCAGCCCTATATGTTCATGTACAGCGATATGATGAGTCAGCCCCACTTGGGGAAGTTAGAGTGGTGGCGGCGGGCGTTAGATGATCTTGATGCAGTGATCTGGAGACCCTATCTAGAGTGTGAGCCTTGGGAGGATGATTTAGAGGCCTTGCCGTATGTATTCATGACCCAATTCCTCATTGGGCGGACATCCTATGATGTAGAGAGACAGGTGCCAGGCAGGGTTCTAAGGCAGTTTGGACGGCAGCAGGGACTGTCGAGGGGATCAGGAGAGTACGCTAGAGTGATGCGAGAGAGATATGCATGGGGGCCAGTACTTCCATATGATTAGGCATTGGTGGATTTCTGGACGCTTCAGGTGAGGCCATGGGATATACGGCCGAGGGTGGTGGATGTTGGGGTGTCAGATGAGTATACATAGTATATGGTAGCTCATCCGATTCTGCGGATATCCAATCCAGCAGAGCCGATTCCTGCTTTTGAGGATGAGAGGGGATAGAGACGGAGGAGAGGAGGAGGTCAAGGACCGATGATAGGTGGATGAGGGAGGGGGGATGGTGGTGACAGAGGAGGAGAAGATGGTGGAGGTGGTGGAGGTGGTGGATTAGGTGGCTTAGGTGGTTGGGTCTAGCAGAGAGGGAGAGGCGGATTGCCACTGCGGATATCACAGGGACCGTTGGTGCCAGGCAGAGTCAGATTAGGTGGCCGAGGTATGGAGAGGGAGATCCTGATGGATAGAGGGGAGGGAGCTACTGGAGAATCACCTATGGAGATAGGGGAGGGAGCGACAGGGGGTGGTGATCCTCAAGAGCATATGCTAGCACATTTGCATACTCGGCTGACAGCAGCTGAGACACGGGTGGAGGATCTAGAGGCAAAGGTTGTAGCAAGAGATGTGCAGCTATTTGCACGAGAGTCGGAGCTGACTGTAGTGCTTTGGGAGAGAGATCAATCTGTTGAGAGGGTGGTCTAGTTGCAGGAGAGAGTGAGGGTTTTGGAGGGAGTACAGGGATAGGGGCCATCTATGGAGGCATTGGCGAGGGAGGTACGAAGAGCAGGTGGAGAGGTTGATTATTGGCGGGGTTTATATGAGAAGGTGGTGCCATCTAGTCAGTGAGCACTGAGCTATTCACAGATGCGATAGGCCAGATCAGAGCGATCCCAAAGGATGTAGAGCAGTGGGGGTGTGATGGGTCCTCTACGAAGAGATAGGTCAGGGGGTGCAAGAGCTAGTGGGGGTTTGATGGGGCCTCCACGGAGAGATAGATCGGATGGTGCGGGGACTAGTTGGGGAGCAGGTGGCAATGGTGGTGCAGCATCTGGTCAGAGTGGCATCTGAGAGAGCATTTTGCATGCATGTATTTTATCATTGTTACTTTTGGATTGTATCTTGGATGGCTCTTGGTAGCCAATTTTTGTAGACTTCATTGTACTCTAATATATGAGATGATATATATGAGGAGATCCCATATTTTTTATGATATGCATTTGATATGTATGGATGTTATGCAGGATGGTGATTTTATGAGTTTATGCTTAGATGGATACGTGTATATGTATGCATTTATGAGATGATTCCTATATGCATGTTTTTATGATGATTTATGATGTTGGATACTGACATATGAATGCAAGTTTATACATGTGTGCATGTTTTGTTTGATGTAATGCTTTATGTATGTAATGCCATGATGATGATGTATGCTTATGATGATTTATGAACAGTTTTTATGTGCTTTATTTTATATATAATGATGAGATAATGATATGCAATGATGTTAATGCAAAGAATGAATGATTTATGTATGGATATGCATCTAGATATTTTTAGATGAATGAAATATGGATAAACAAATGTAAAGTACAAATGTTCATATGATGATGTCTAAATGAATGCATAGGTATAACGGATATATAAAATGGTATGAACCAATGTTTGAGACAAATGGTTTTATGATTCTAAATGCCTAAATATGATTAAGTAAAAAGGATAATGTGATAATAATGCAACTTATGTTTTAATAACTGCACCTTAATGCAATTAAAAAGGATAATGAATGCAATGTAAATGAAACCTAAAATGAGCATAATAAGACAGTTAATAATGGATGAATGAATGCCCTTTTTAACTGACACTAAATTAATGTATGCAACAATACATGATAAAGGATAATAAAGGATGATAATATGATAATGGATAGCTGACACTAATTGAATGTATAGTAAATGGTTAATACAATCAGGGACAATTGATTTATATGAATGAATCTAAATATCTCGATTATGCAATAATGAGATGATATAAATTTTTAATAAATGATAATGAACTATATGCATTTTTAAACAACTAAAATGATATGAAATGTACTTGATGTAAATGCAACTAAATGTAATGATGATGATGATATGATCATGATGGATGAATGCAAGGTGTTTTTAGACTTTGCATGATGCATTGATGATGTATCAGAGTACTTGGCCGCGATTGTATCTAAGACCAGCTTAATTTGCACATAGCTGCTCATTTTAACGTTGTTCATATTTGCATACAAATCCTACATATGAATGAGTGAATGGATGGGTGATATGCAATGGAATGCAACATATAAACATATGAGATGAAATGACGATCCATAGTGCTCTATTTTCATCATTGAGCTTTAAAATGTTGTAAGAAAATAAAAACATCTTGACATAATGATTCAAGATGACCAGAGTATTTCTTACATGGATTTGATATAGCAAGTTAATACAAACAACTTGATATAATGGGTCAAGTTGACCAGAGTATTGCTTGCGGAATAGACAAGGATCATCTTCGTTCGTGCATGACTTGGATCGTCCTCCTTGATCTTGGGCTAATCATATCCTGAGACAAGTTCACACCTTAATAAGAGACAAAAAACCTTTATCCAAGTTGGATGAGGAGGAACCAAAGAAGGAGCATTGTTCATGCAATCAAAAATAGTATATACATAAAGTATAAAGAATATGGATCCTTGGTAATGGTTCATGATCATATGGTCGAGGTATACACTGTAGTCAGCAAGTCGTAGTGATCTATGATTGCATTTTGCATAAGATCATGTAGCTTAGTGAAATTCCCACATAGACACCATTAGTACATGCCCCAGAACTTCATCGGAATAATGCACCGAAGATACACAAACAATGTTGTAGGAACCTGATACATATAAATGAATGAATTACTCACAAATCAACCAAGTATTTGATAGCTTAACACATAATTTTCTTGTCAAAGAAAATGTCATTTTGTCTTTGTTTTGGTAAGGAAGGATGCATCCTTGTTGAAGACAGTTTTGAGTGTTGATGTTGATTGTTTGGTCGATGTTGAGAAGTGATCATCGTGCAAGTATTTTTCAATGTTTGTTTGGTATCTGCTTGGATGAGTATGTACAATGTGGTGCCTTGTTTTTGTTTGATTTTTGATGTTTTCCGATGTTTTTGGATTTTGATGATTGTTTTGAATGTTTTTGGTATTTTGTGAGATAGTTTTGAATGAATAACCCAATGAATCACAAGTAATGCAGAATCCACTTCCATCAATAGGTTAAGGGCATTGCCCCCAGTTTAGACATGACTATGAAAAAGCGGGATGCAAGACGCATGGAGTACTTTCTTAATTGCAGATTAATAATAAGCCATGGTTTGGACGGATGGATGTGTGTATGTAGTGAATGTGACTGCAACAAGTCTAAAAGACACTGGAGCCATAGCCTTTACGAGTGGTGCCTGTTTGCCAGGTTTTCACCATCGTACTTACCCAAGGTGCCACCGGAGTGGTTGTTCACCGTTTGGATGCATGATTTTTCTTTACTATTTTGATGTTTTTGTATTTTCTTCAGGACGTTTTTCTGGATGTTTTTGGTATTTTTGCCAGTATATATGGGAGCCTGATGCTCTGTGCATCTTATGTATAAAATCGTTTGAGGTGCATGTTGTTGATTGGATCTGCTAGTGGTTCTCCTTCTGAAGTAGCCAACTGATATGCCCCAGACCCAAATATAGCAGTGATAACATATGGACCCAGCCAATTTGATTCAAACTTTCCTTGATGTTCTCGGTTGGGTTGGTTACAAGGATTTTCTTGAAGAACAAGATCACCTACCTTGAATGTACAAGGTCTAACTCAATGATTATAGCTTCTGCTCATGCGCTGCTGATAGGATTTGAGGTGATTGTATGCAGCTTGTCATTTCTCATCAAGTAGCTCTAAGTCTTGGAGATGGGATACTTTGTATGCTTCATCATTGATGAGATTGTGCAAGGAAACTCGTAGTGATGGGATCTCAACCTCAATAGGTAAAATAGCTTCTCTACCATAGACCAATGAGTAGGGAGTTGCGCCTGTAGGGGTTCGAATGCTAGTTCGATATGCCCATAGTGTTGGATTCAACTGAACGTGCCAATCACGACCAGCATCATTGAATGTCTTCTTTAGGATCCTCAATATGTTCTTGTTTGATGCTTCGACCTGACCATTGCCTTGTGGGTAATAGGGAGTGGAAAAGCGGCGTTGGATGTGAAATTTCTCACAGAGTTCATGGACATCTTGATTTTTGAAAGGAAGACTATTATCTATGATGATAGACATGGGTACACCATACCGGCAGATGATGTAATTGAGGATGAATGAGGCGATCTTCTTGCCGGTAACTTGGGTAAGTGGAACAGCTTCGATCCACTTTGTGAAATATTTGGTAGCGGTAATAATGAATTTATGGCCATTGAATGAAGATGGATGAATTTTACCTACAAGGTCAAGACCCCATTGACAAAAAGGCCATGGTGTCATGATTGGTTGCAATTCTTGTTGTCGGTGCATGTATCAGGTCTCCATGAACTTGGCATTTCTTGCACTTTATGACAAAGTAGTAGGAGTCTTTTTCCATAGATGGCCAATAGTATCCAGTGCACAGGAGTTTCTTGGCTAGTGACGGACTGCTTACATGCATTCCACAAATTCCTTCATGTACCTCTTCCAAGGCCTTTGTTACCTCATCTTGTTCTAAACATAAAAGGAGAGTACCATCAAGACTGCGTCGATATAGGGTTTCAGCAATAATGGTATATCGAGCAGTTTGGTGAATGAAGGTTTTACGTTGGTTATTCGATTGGTTAGGAGGAAGGGTGTGATCATGGAGATAGGTGTAGAACTCAACGTACCATGGGGATTCGGAACCGATTAGGCAACATATCATCTCAGATTCAGGGATATCATAAGTGGGGATCCAAAGCTGTTCTACCAAGAACTCGTAGCGTGTTGAATTATGTGCAAGATCTAGGAGAGATGCGATGGTAGCCATAGCATCAACAGCTCGATTCTGATCTCTTGGTATCTACTCAAAGGTGATAGTAGTAAATGATGCCTTTAATTTGTCCACATTTGCTTGTATGGCATGAGTTTATCATCCTTGGTCTGATATTCATCAGTTGCTTGTCGAATGACCAGTTGGGAGTCACCATATACTTGTAGTTCTTGTAATTTCCATTGTACGGCTAGCCTGAGTCCTATGATCAAGGCCTCATACTCTGCTATGTTGTTGGTGCATGGAAATGTGAGCCTGTAAGACTTTGGGATTCTATCACCTTGAGGTGTGATAAACATAATGCCTGCCCCCGAGCCATGCCTAGTATACAAACCATCAAAGTATAGTTTCCATGGTTGTGTTGTAGTGATCATGAATATCTCTTCATCTAGAAAATTGGAAATGAGAGGATGATCGCCTATGAGTGGTGCATCGGCCAACTGATCTGCAATAACTTGTCCTTTGATAGCTTTACAGTCTACATACTCGATGTCAAATTCACTTAGAATCATCACCCATTTGGCCAAGCGGCCTGTCAATGCTGCTTTGCTGAGTAAATACTTGAGTGGATCAATCTTTGCAATGAGATTTACTTTGTGTGTTAACAGATAGTGCCTCAGTTTAGTTACTGCCAAGATTACTGCTAGGCAAGCTCACTCAATAGGGGTGTAATTGAGTTCATAGCCAACCAGTGTGCGAGAGATGTAGTAAACAGCGCACTCTTTCCCTTCTACATTATGTTGTGCTAGCAGTACACCCAATGTTGTACTTGTTGCTAAGATATAGAGTAATAGAGGTCTGCTTGGATCTGGTGGGATCAACAATGGTGTATTCATGAGATAGTCTTTAAGCATCTAGAATGCTTGTTGGCATCTGGCATCCCATTGAAAGCGGATGTTTTTGTGTAGCAGATGTGTAAAGGGGTGACACTTATCTGCCAGTTGGGAAATGAATCTATGGATGGATTGTAGCCGTCCTTGTAATGTCCTTAGCTGACTGATGTTCTTTTGTGGTGGCATATCCATGATTGCTTTGACCTTTGCTGGATCAACCTCAATACCTTTGCTTGAGACAATGTATCCTAGAAGCTTCCCTGAGGTTACTCCAAAGACACATTTCTTTGGGTTGAGTCAAACATGATATTGTTCCAGTCTATCAAATATTTTATCTAATATGTCGAGATGACCTTCTCTGGTGAGTGATTTTGCTAGTAAGTAATCAACATAATCTTCCATCATAGTATGCATCATGTCATGGAAGATGGTGGTCATTGCTCGTTGATAGGTTGCTCCTGCATTCTTGACACCGAAAGGCATTACATTCTAGTAGTATGTGCCCCATGGACATGTGAAGGCTATCATATGTTGATCCTCTAGTGCGATCTTTATCTGATTGTATCCTAAAAAGCCATCCATGAGTGAAAGCATGGCATGTCCTGTTGTTAGGTCCACTATGATGTCGATGTTTGGTAGGGGGAAGTCATCCTTAGGACATGCTTTATTCAGATCTCTAAAGTCAATACAAATACGGATGCCCCCATTTGGTTTGCTGATAGGCACAATATTGGATATCCACTCTGCATAATCAATGGGTCTAATGAAACCAACATCTAGGAGTTTCTTGAGTTGTGCTTTGACTAATACTGCAATCTGAGGATGCATCTTACGAAGCTTCTTCTTGACAGGTTTGGCTCCTTCTGCTATGGTGAGGTGATTCATGACTAAATCAGGATCAAGCCCAGGCATGTCTGCATATGACCATGCAAAATTGATCTGACGTTGTTGAAAGAACTCTACAAATTTAGGTTGTTCCTCTAGAGTTAGAAGAGATGCCAGATGTATGTGGTGAGGAGTTCCAGGAGTCCCCATGTTGTATTCTTTTGTTTCCTCAATGAGAATTGTCGATCGTTCCTGTTGTGTACTAGAAGGGAGAATGTCAAACCTTTTATCCTCTGGCTCCTTAGAGAGGTTTTCACCATTGGATATGCTCTTTCTTTTTACTTTTGTTGGATCAAATAGTGCCACAGTGTGGTTTTCACTGGAAGATCCATGTTTTATTGTTATATTTTTGCAGCTGAAAGGTTTGGCATCCGCCCCAAAGTATGCTACGCTATTAAGTTCTATGGCGAATCTAGCTTTGTGATCCCCGCTTAATATGTTATCCCGTAGTTCCAAAAAGTCAATGATTGCCTCATCATTTTGGAAATGATCAAGACATGGGGGATAAGGTTGGTTCCATTCGATGAGTTTGGGATGGATAATGGGCATTACCTCATCGATTAGGTTTAGTTCGTTAGATGTGTCAGTGAGGGTTAAGATGTTATGGTGAAGTTCATTGATGGTACTCTCCCTATTAGAATCAGGCATAGGATGTGACATAGGGTCTATGGAAGAAGTTTCCAGTTCAGGAACCCAAAAGGTCTTTATTTGTGCTTCTCTGTAAATGGGGATGTCTTTGCGGGGTGGAGATAGTGATGTGTCTTCCTCATCTAAAGTATTAAGCTGGATGGAATCAAATTCCCATTCATGTGAGTCAGTCTCTAAATCACTTTCCAACATCCAATTAATATACCATACTGGGATGTCCTTTGTGTTAAACATTGTCGGTGTGATCGATTGATGTACTTTTGTAGATGAAATGATCGGTGTTGCAGGAAGGATTATGGGGATCAATGAATCTGATACGGGGAGTATCGGTAGTGTTGACTATGCTGCTTCTGCTGGAACCGTTGGTGTCATAGATACTGCTATGGGTTCTGATATAGTTGTTGCTGCTAATGGTGCTTTTATTGTTGCTGCTAATGGGATCACTAGTTTGATTGGTGGGATGATTGGCATTGTAGATGGTTGTGTTGGGATTTTGAGCCTCGATGGGGCAGTTGCGATGGTGTTTGATGTTTCTTTGATAATAAAAGGTGTCCTCTTTGCAATAGGCTGATATAGTGGTTTGCTAGGTTTTGAATCTGAGTATAGGAAAGATCTCCTTTTCAAAGCCTAGGCTTGTATTATGCTTGGGCTTTAATTCCGGTAGCAGTGGTTCATGTCTTCCTTTTTTGCAAGGTCCCAAAGCACTCTGACCATCATAACCCATTCTTTGCATAATGAGGAGGCCTTTGCCATACTGATCCATGTGAAGTGTAGCTTGTGGCATATCAGTGGTGATGGGATCTTTATAGATCCATTCCGCTAAGTCTTCATCTTTGGTTTCTTCTTCTTGACTCTTCCCAAGGATGAAAGGCGTCAAAGCACATGCTAGTGTGATCAGTGGTTATTGAAGTAACTGCTATGGTTTGCCATGTGTTTTAGGAGAAGTGGGTCTTTGTCCCACACAAAAGAGTTGACTCAAATTGTATTCCTCAGGACCTTCCTCTGCTATTTTCATCTTAATCTTTTCTTGCTCGGGTATAGTGGTGTTCGAACTGGCAAGAGAGGCTGGACTTATATATGATGTGGAGGAAATGGCTTCTCTATTGTTAGGAACGGTAATCTTTGGTTGATGACTGATCTTATGACAATATGAAAAGGGATTTGCATCACCCAGGATTGTAATCTCTACACCGTTATGTGGGAATTTGATACACTAATGGTAAGTGGATGGAACAGCTTGCATGGAGTGTATCCAAGGTCTTCCTAACAATAAATTGTATGGAAGAGGAAGGTCCAGAACTTGACAGATGATGTGCTTCACCATAGGGCCCACTCAGATTTGTAGTACCATAGCTCCTTTGGATGAATGCTCTGCATCATCATAAGCTTTGATTGTGATCTTCTTGCGAGGATCCACTGATTCTATTGCATATCCCAAAGCTGTGACCAACTGCAGTGTACAAATATTTAGGCCTACTCCATTATCGATCAAGACTTGCTTGATCCTATGCTAGTTGATAAATCCTTCAATGTGTAGGGAAGCGTTATGAGGTTGCTGGAGTGAAGAGTTGTCACTTTCAGAAAAATTGAGACAAGGTGATGACTTTAGACTTCCAACCATGGCTTGGAATTGAGCTGTATTTAGGTTTGCAGGGACTGACGCCTCTTCGAGAGCTTGATCCAAAATGGTTTTATAAGATGGAGATAGGCGCAATAGCTCTAAGATAGATATTAGTGCAGGTGTTTTGTCTAACTATTCCACAAGGCTATACTGCTTTGGGATAGATGGGGTGCCTTGTGGAGCTGCTTTTATAGTAATCTTGCTGCGACGTGTAACAACATTGCAAGTGGAGCTGGGATTTTTTATGGTTATAGTTGCAATTTGTTCACTGGCATCATATAGGTGATTTATAGTATAATTATACACGGCCTACGTATAATCAGTGGTATTAGTGCCTCTCATGGAAGTAGAAGGACCCCTTTGATCTTGTGATGGAAGTGGATTTTTGAACATCAGATGATCATTGTTTGTTGTTTTGGGGTCATGTCCTTCAATTTCAATTTCACCTCGGTCAATAAGATCCTGAATAAGATCTTTTAATCTGTGACAATTGCTTGTCTTGTGTCCTCTCCCTTGATGGAAATCACAATGTTCAGTATCCCTCTACCATGCAGGTTTGACTTGTGGTTCGTAGTTTGATGTTTTAGGTAGGGTTACCAGATTTTGAGAAACCAGTTGTCGTAACACTATTTCAATGGGTTCCCCTAAGGGAGTGTATGTTCGCTTTTGTTTTTGTTGATAAAGTTTGGGTTCATCATGAGATGTAATGCGGCCTTGATTTGGAGGAGCAACCGTGTTAGTCTGAGGTGGGGGATTCTGTCCTACAAATCGAACTATAGGTTGTGCACTTTTGATAGTTGTTGCATCCACAACCCCGTCGTTGATGACGTTTTTGTTTTTGTTCCAGAAGCTTGGTTTGTCGCTATTGAAGCGTGGGCGAGGACCATCCTTTTGTTCATTATAGATTTTGATAAGTCCTTTCTTGATGAGAGCTCGCTCACATTTTAATCCTTTGGTGATCATTTCATTGAAAGAGTCTGTGTCTTTGACATCCAGGTGAAATTCCATTTCTTCGTTTAAGTTGGAAATAATTATTTCCACTAGTTCTTGTTTAGGTAACTGAAGAGAACGTATGCTAGACATTTGATGCCATCGTTGCAGGATACTGAGAATAGTTCACCTAGTTTTTGTTTAGTGTTACATAGATCAGCCATGGTGATATCACATTCAATGTTATGAGAGTAATGTGCCAAGAACTTCTGAACTAGCTCTTCAAAGGTCCTAATGCCATCTGGTAGTCGGGAAAACCATGATGTGGTTGTTCCTCCCAAGCTTTGGGGAAAAAGTTGCATTAGGTATGTGTCCTCGTATGCCACTTCGAGGCAAGTTGAATGGAATTCTCTGACATGATCACTAGGATCTCCCTTTCCTCTATACTTTTCGAATTTGGGTGTTTCGAATCCTCGTGGAAAAGGTGGCATATAAAGATTCCTATCAAAGGGATAGGGACAAATGTCATTGAGTGAAAATTGATTAGTTTTCACACCACTATGAAGTTGTTGGGCGATATTTTCAACTTGTTGCCACAACATCTCTATTTCTTTTGGAGGAGGAGGTGGTAGGTTACCTCGAGGAATGTTATATCTTATGGGATCTCTACCTCTTTCTTCTTCATGGCGACTTTGTCGTTCTGATGCTTGTCTTAGTTGTGCAAGATCAAAGTCAGAGAGGAGCTTGGCTCCTTCTTGAGAAAGCTTTAAAAAGTGAGCATCCGCATTACTCCTGAGTATTTCATCAAAAAGTCTGTTAAAGAGAGGGTTGTGATGAGCCCTTTCTATTGTTGCAGGAGTAGGAGTACTTGGGTTTCCGTTATTCGCATTTCCTCCAAGTGCTTCTTGAAATTCATTGATATTTTCCTCCTCTTCTTCTTCAATTTCTATTTCTCGTTGCCTTGACTATGATCGGGTGTGAGCCATTTTGTTTACAAGTTTTTGTTGAAGTTGGGTGAAAATGATGATGAGTTGTTGATGAAATGAAAGATTGGTGTTGGGTGAATTGTGTTGCATGTGGATCTCTAGCACTTAAAGGTAGATGTTACCAAAATTATTTCTTTGAATTGTTTGTTGTGTTTGATAAGGTTTGATGTGATAAGGTGTAGAGAAATTTGAGATGTGTTACAGACTTAACTACCTAGTAATGAGAGGATTCACTCATAAACTAGTTTTAACCTGCGTAGATATGTCTCTTAGGATGAGTTTATCCTAGATGTAGAAACAATCTAAAAGTGATGTGATGTGTTTGATTCAAGCAATATCCAAAAGAGAACTTAGGACAAGAACCTCTTAATGTTTTGAGAATTGAAATGGATTGATGATGAAGTGATGATGTGTGAATGAGATAATGGATGAAATGTTTTAACATCAATAAAAACTTTGTGTCACAAATAGAACAAATTCTACCTCTTCCCTTTTGAGTGTTGGTGGCATTTCTCGAGCTACGTTGTATGCGATACAAATGTTTGGGAAGAAGTTGGGATTAATCTTGCCTCCTTGGTTTTTGTGATAACTCAAAGCTCTATATTGCATAAAAGCTCTATGGTTAATGATTTTGAATCAAATTCATTTGATTTGCCTTGAAGGTATAGACGCATGTGACGTAGAAAAACTCTATGAGAGACAAAGATTTGTCTATTTAGATAGAAGAATTTCCTCCTTTTGATCAAAGCCTTTGATCTCAATGGTCTTCTTTTCAAGTTGATGTTTTGATGAAGATTCTTCTTTCTCAAGATGTGAAGAATGGTCATAAAGTTTGATACTTTTCTTTGTTTTTGATCTTTTGGTTGTTTTGAAAAATGTTTGGTTGGATGAATACTTGTTTTGATTTTTTTATTTTATGATGTTTCTTTGACAAGAAAACCAAGCAAGCACACAAACACAAGAATGTTGCCTTAAAGGCACAAATGCGTATGGGTCTAGATCAACCCAATCCTTGGACTTTTTATGACCCTTTCCTTTAAGTGTATTTTAGGTGTTTTTCTTTCCAAATCCTAAAGTCGGCTCAATTTGCACTTGGTCTTTGACTAAAATGAAAACACTTCAAACACTTTGTATCCCTAAGGTCAAATGGCCAGTTGTGATAAATTCAGCCCACATCTTGATATTGCTTTGACTTTGGTACTACATACCTTATGAATCCCGTCATGGCAGGTAAGGATGTGATATACTAAGTCTTGTACAAGCATAACAAATAGATGATCCCTATGATGGGGGAGTCACCACTTTCATCAAGCCACAAGTGACTTTTCAAAAAGCTATGTTTCTACTCAAGGAAATATCTATGGTGAGTATCTTGGGAGCAAAATCATCTATGCTCTTGCACTGAATTATATCACAAATATCCTCAATCAATAGAACGGGTGGGCTACTACTTAAAGGTGTTTAGTAATTTTTGATGTCTTTGGACATAAGTTCATTCTGCAGTGACTCACTTAAGAGCCTTGTAACTTATGGTGGGGCCCATTTGTCCTTTTGGCAAGTTACACTGTAGGAATAGCTATACCCAAGGCTACAGTTTTCGCTCTCACCTGATTTCTATAGCGGCTCGAAGGATTTACCGCGCGAGGTCGTTCCCAAGAGTGATGTCTCTCTTGGCAAGCCTCTCTTAAAAAGATAAAAAGTTTTGAGTGTTACTAACACTTTTCTCTTGCACCTAGGACCACAAAAGCCAAGGGAGAGGATAATGTGTGTTAGAAGTAGGACCACTCAACCAACCTTTTGCACAAGTGTGCCAATCACAAAAAACACTTGTTCTTTTTAACTTGCCATTGCAATGATTTTCTATCTAATTGGAGATGTTGCTCCAACAACCATGATGTTCTTTTTAACTTCAAAGGCAAAATGTTTAACTAGAAAATGAAATCTTGGTCAACTTAATAAAAAGCACGTTTTGCTTGAAGTAAATCGCTTGTAAAATTGAGACAAGTTGATTGTGAATTTTACTTGCACCAAAATTTGAAGCGTGGATTGTAAATTTTAGTTTGATGCAAGAAAGAAATTTGTCTTGTTTTGTTTTAAGCACCAAAATAAAATGAACCTAACTTGCAAGGAAGTAAATTAGTTTTGTTCAATTTTTAAAACACCAAATGTAAATGATCCTAACTTGCAAGAAAGCAAACTTGTTTTGTTCAATTTTTAGAGCACCAAAAACAAAATTTTGATTTTTAAGGAAGTGAGTTTTAGACCTGCACAAAAAGAAAACAGTTAGTAAAATCCACACCTAAGGGGGGGCTTCCACAAGCCTAAAATAAACCAATTTTTCAGTTACAAGGCCTTTCTTACAATGTTTTGTTACAATAGCACTAGTCTGTGTGAAAACAGAAGTGCTAGTTAACCAAAAACACGTTTTTACAGAAACAAAAGCGCTAAAACAAGAATTTGACAGTGAATAAAAAAGCACTAGAACAAACTCAAAAGCGCTTAAATAATCACAAAAGTGCTAAAACATGCACAATAGCGCCAAACTTGAGACAATAGCACTATTGTAAAAACAATAGCGCTAGAATATCAAGTTGCAATAGCGCTACAACGCGAGCAAAAGCGCTAAAGCGCAACCTGTGTGACAATTTCAACATTCAAACATGTTAGTTGGTTTTTTTTTTAAAAGGTTTTTAAGTGTTTGTGATTCACGTCGGGTTCACCAAATGATGCTATGCAAAAAGGACAAGGTTAGGATAAACAAACACCTGAACAAGAAACAACAAGAGTCGATTGTTAGATGTTAGAAAATCACAAATTAAAAACTATCCTAAGCAAGCATATCAAGAAAGACACTACTAAGCAAAAAGAAAGCTTAAGGAATCTACAAAAAGCAACTAAGCTCCTCCAAATTCTCTCTACCATGCTGGTAGTTTCTCCTTCCTTGTTCCTCTCCTCTCCAAGTTCCAAAATAGTGTATCTCTCAGCAGCTTTTTGCACTATGGATGCTTATGGAGATTCAAGATTGTAAATGATCTCAAGCTTATGCTATGCAAGTGTAAAACAAACTAATAAAACATATTATGGAAAAGAACTAAGATTTATTTTAGTCCAAGATGAAAATATATAAGTTATTTATGCTAAATGATCTCTAAAATTCACTATAGGTTAAATGCATACAAGTTTTCAGGATCTGGATTATGAAGAAATGGGCTCTATTTATAGGAAAAATGGAGCAATGGATGGTTGAGATTGAGTAATCTCAACAAGGGTCGGGATTGAATGATTTGAGATCCATGTGAGGGCTTTCAACCCAATCCCAGGATGACAAGTGTCAATGTGAGATAGGTTGAGAGGAGAGGGAATAAGCATTAAATGCTTGACATGACCTGAAGGTTAACTTGGAAGTTAAGGTCAAGGTTAGTTGAATGGATAAATTCTTTATTCAAAGAATAAAGCTTTTATCCAATGGATAAACTCTTGTGCAAAGGCAAAAGGGATAACCATGGTCAAAGCAATAAATGCTTGAGGAGACACATGAGTGCAAGTTGAAATAACCATAAATGGTTATGTAAGAGCCATTAATGGTTTTGGAAGACTTTAGAGGTAAAATTGTTGAACACACAAAACATTAAATGTTTTTCAAAGACTCTGAAATCTTTGAGAAGTGACTCCAAGTTGCTTAGGAATGTGACAATAATTAGGGGATGGATTAGGCTAATTAGGAAGGGCTTAGAAGAATCTAGAAGGGGGTTAGGATTGCAAGTGGATTTGGTGGGTGAGGGAAAATAAGATTTTTAATTAAAATAAAATTCATTTATTTCAATAAATAGGTGCAAGTTGCATTTGTAGGAAAATGCAAGTTGGGGGGAATAAATGATTTAAATAAATGTTTTATTTAATTTATTTAAAAGAGGAATAGGGGATTTTAATGAAATAAATATGATTTATTCATTTAATTGATTTGAGATTTGGTTTAATGAATTAAATTAAATTGAATAATTTATTTAATTAATAGGAGAATGTTTGAAGATGAATTAATTAAATACTAATTTAATTAACTGATGGCTAGTGGATTTTTAATCAAATAAATAGGGAATATTCATTTAATTAAAATGGACAGATTCGTGTGACTACAATTACAAACTTTACCCTTTAATGTTGGGCACTAGTTAAGTTTGTGTATTTTAGTACTGGACATTGCCTTGTTCTGGAGGAGATGTTAGCTCAAATTTGGAAGCTCTAATGTTTGATCTGAAGTTGTAAAGTCTCTTACTTATGTTGTGCAAGAATTTTTTGTTCATTTCAAAAGAGATATGGCATTGGCAAGTTGAGTGATGGAGATGGTCTAAGTGATGGTCAATAACATGACTTATGAAGACCTGAGATCTATTAAATAAAAAATAATTATTCCATGCTTGATTAATGTACAGGAATTTTTGTGTTATTAATTCATGCTATAACATTGGGATAGTAAATCTTGTATGCTTCTATCATTGGTATTTCCCTTCAAGATAATTCAGTTCTATGAACTATTTGTAATCTCTCTCTGAAATACTTTCAGGACAGATCAAGAAGTATAAGAGATTGCATTCAAGGGAGAAAGAACTTGATGCTTGCAGTCATGGGACTGAGTTGATGGCTGAAAATGTTTCTTTGAAGAGGATGAAATAACATTCAAAGGAGTTTGACAAACCTATAGAAGCATCTTGGATGAGAAGCTCGGGAGGTTGATGCAAGAATTTGAGCTTCAGAGGGAGCAGCTAGAGAATCTGCTTCAATTGACTTCTGAGGATCTAGATCATATTGGTTCAAAGGGAGTGGACCATGTCAAGATGGTTTCTCTAATGATCAACAGTCAGAGGACTATAATTCATGGGGTGGAGTCACATGCATGTAGGTTGAAAGGCCTTTATGCTGAAATCTAAGACATGATATTCCTGGATAGATGGATACTTGGAGAGCTTGGGATTCACCAAGAGTAATAAAGACTCCAACCTTGTATTTCATGACTAGTCAAAGCATGTGGAGATCATATATCACCATAATAGAGATATGGTGCAAAGGGATGCTATTCAATTGAGGTACATTAACTCTGGTGGTCAGATGGTTGATATTCTCACCAAGCCTCTTGCCAAAGAGAAGTTTGTGCATTTTCAAGACAAAGCTTGGAGTGGTGAAGAATGAAGCCCTAGCTGAGATTGAGTCTCGACATCATATATATATATAAAATACTAATGCTGAGACTCTTTGAGAAAGATGTTTAAAGTGTAAACTCTTGTTAATGCATTTCTCTTAAATTAGAGATACTTGAGGTGTAAGCCCTTATCTCCACCCTCTGATATGGTTCATGGTGTATTTCATGTGTGTGATGTCATGACAACACCATGTGAGAGAGTCCATGGTGATTTTCCTGTACTTGTGTGTTTACCCTCTACATGAGCCATGGTGAATATCATTGTGAGGTGACAATTTCACAATGATGAACACTTGTGCATCTTACATCATTGTGAGGTGATGATCTCACAATAATGGTTGATATCTCGTGAGGTGATATCTATGGATAAGCCATAATGGTGGATATCACGTGAGGTGATATATATCGATAAGCCATAATGGTGGATATTACGTGAGGAAATATCTATGTATAAGCCATAATGGTGGATATCACGTCGTGAGGTGATATCTATGGATAAGCCATGATGGTTGATATCTCATAGAGGTGATATCTTTCCTTTCCACATATGGATGTAGTTGTTGTGGTCAATCATCACAATAAGGTGATGTAACTTGTAAATGTTAAGAAGGATTCCTCCCTAGCTAAGAGGTCATGTTGATTCTATTGTAGTTGTGGTCAGAATCCACAAGCCGACATTGATATCACAAAGGTTGTGATTATATTTATATTATTATTGTGAGATAATATAATAATATTATAATTATAATGTATAATTATTATATTATATGATAATACAATAATTAGTATATTATATTAATAGAATAATAATTGGTGTTGCGTAGAAGAGTGGTGGCCCTTGGTGTAAAGACACCTCTCACATATACATAATGAGATGTGTGATCTCATTCGTAGGATATAATAATATAACAAAAAATAACATCCTCTAGCAATATTTGTTTAATTCAAAATTCTTATGATTTTTGGAACCCTATCTTCTAATGCACTAAAACTTTTAATGTGTTCTCTAGACAATGATTTTTTTTCTTGGTGAAAAATCAAGCAAGGATGCTTGGAACAAATCTAGGAAATTTTGAAAAGGTTCATCAACCTTACATCCTCATTTTAAGAATAAAAGGTATAGTTTTTTACCCATAAACATAAAAAAATAATTTTCGGGTTGTAAAAGTTGATTTTGACCCCAAAAAAATGTTGAAACAATATTTAACTAGAATAAGTTGATTAAAGTGACATGAACCTCTTCAAGATACTTAATTTTTAAAAAGGCTCAATTAGCTTCCTAGATCAAATGTTATGGCCATAAAAAGTTGGGCCTTTCCGATTACAAATGTAAGAGCATCTATGATGCATAAGATAGTTGTAAGAGGGAGTTACACTGAGTGATCAATTTACGATACATTTTATGAGATATCATAATACATATCTGAATGGAGATAATGGAGCCAAAATGGAGCACCTAAGTTGGTGAGTGGATTATTACGAGCTTATGGTAGGAGGAGGGAATCTACCATTTTGAGCCTATAGATTCATTTAGGGATTTGGGTATTTGAATATGATTAGGGATTTGGTTGACATGTTTTAGACATTTTGAGTTCATGGTTTATGAATAACCAGTTGATGGTTTCATGTATTACTTATGTTTATCGGATGCTTGAGATGAGAGTTTTGTAGTGAGTTTTGTAGGTACTATTGTATTGTCATTATTTCCCTAGATCTCTTTTTGGTTATACTCTTGTAAAGACTTAAATTTTATAAGTGTATTGTAACCATTGATTATCAGTAATGCATTATGTTGTTTCTTAGTGTGGGTTTTTCTCCTAAATAGGTTTCCCACATGTAAATCATTTTGTTGTGGTATATTACTTTTGTGTTTATTTCCTTGTAATTATATGATAAATTTAATTTTTACACACATTTCCTTTCATAGATTAGTGCAATAAGCATATTTTGCACATTGGATTCCTTTCATTTTGTACTATAAAGATTGATCACCTCAAGTATTAGGTATTAGCGATAATTTTTTTTGTTTTAATATTTCTTCAAGTGGGAACCTATAGAAAGTAGATCTTGTTGCAAGCAAATGGAAAAGAACATCATAATAGAGATCGTGAGGTTCATTGGCATTGAATTTGAGATGTGAAATATAAATATGGAGGATATTCTTGTGAAAAGAGATTTATGGGATACTCTATCCAGATCTAGATCCACTATGATGCCACAATTTTATTGGGATCTATTTGTAAGAAAGCTAAGGTAGCATAACAATTTCCTACACTAATATCGAGAGGAAGGTTATGCAATTTGTTTAGATATTTACAGTAGTTACAAAAACTAAACATAAGATCATTCATACCACACCACTATGATTTAAGTGGGTAAAACCATTTTGAGAGAAAAAACCCTACACTCCAAAAGGCACAATATATTATTCAAAAATCAACAATATTACAATATACTTAAAAATAAAATTTCATAGGAGTATCACAAAATAGATATTCAAAGGAAAATAAACATATATAAGGCTCTTTCTCACACAAACTCCATATCAAGCACCTAATATATAGGAGATATGACACATGCAATAGTCAAGTGGTGTTTACAAAACCATGAGTCATAAACACCCAAAAAGTTGCACCCTACTTATCTCTAATCAAGGATTCTCCATGGTGTGTCAAAAAACACAAATGTAACTCTACCTTACAAATATTTGTGTGTCCAACACATTTTTCACATTTCTCAATTTAGGAGACCAAAATTTTGGAGGCCATAACTTTTGATCTAAGAGATTGATTGATGAACCATTTGAACCATGAAAAATATTGTGATATGCTCTATCAAGATTCACCATTTATGAGAAATTTTGGGTCCAACAATGGCCTTTAAGTACCTAAAAAATTGACTTCAAACTTTTAAAAACAAAAAATTTAATAGCTTAAAATCCAAACATGATCCTAGGTTAAATTTTACTAGCTTGTTCATTTGGCAATTTATAGCTTTAGGAAAAATTCAAATCCATTTGTGTTCAAATGTAAACACTTAATATTGTTAACCATTTTTGTTTCATGTCAATGTGCATATCATATTTTAGCTTATTTCTTAATTTTTTATTTATTTTTACAAAGGTTGTTTAGGGGTTTACGTGTTGGTATATGCTAAAAAGTGGTATTTTCAATTCAAATTAATAAGTTTTGGTCTAGAAGCTTGAGATTTTTAGCTAGGTTCTTGCCTTGTCCATGTCCCTCTTTGCAAAGGCTTGGTAAAATAAATTCACCTTGGTTAAGGAAAAAAGATTTTCAAAGAAGATACAACATGTGGGACAAGGAGCGGGAATCCCAAATTTCAAATCTGGGAATGGCGGACTTCCTAGGGAAGGCATATTTCCTAGGGAAGGCATATTTCCTGGGGAAGGCATTTTTTCTAGGGTCAGAACTAGAAATCAGGCAAGAGGACAGACATCTCAAGGTACAGAAGAGGACAAGGAAATAGTCCAATTAGTGGAGGATAAATATTCCAAAACTAGGGACCCACATGATAGAGGTAAAGGTAAAAAATGGTCTTCACTCTTTGGAGTGAAGTCGTTGGCTAAATCAGGGCTCTCGAAAGTTACAAATATCTTTGATCCAGTTTTAGGGTTGGTTGCTATTTTTGTTCCGGATAAACTGGTAGATCTGACTGTCGCTGGTTTAACCATGACTTTAGTTGGACGATTTACTGGCTTTAGGCCTAACATTGATGTTGTCAGGAATTTCATAAGGAGGAAATGGGTTTTAAAAGGTCAAGTGGATGTGGCAGCGCTGCCTCGGGGGTTTTTTTCCTTTGCTTTTAACTCTGAAGAAGATATGAATAAGCCTCTATGTGAAGGTCCATTGATGTTCGGCAAGTCAACTTTGGCTCTTCAGAAATGGGTCCTGAACCTCACCCTTGATGAATCCTTCTTTGTATCGGCGCCAGTCTAGACATGCCTCCTGGGTCTCCCGCTGGAATTCTGGAGTGAGGAAGTCTTTAAGGGTATTGTGAATTCTTTTGGAGAACTTCTTTTGATTGATCCAATGACGGTGGCTAAATCAAGGTTAGTCTTTTCTCGCATCTATGTAAATGTTAATCAAATGACGGATATGCCCCAATCTATAGAGATTATTTCTAAACTAGGGAAATGGACCCAAGCTATTGAATATGAATCACTCTCGTTTGCCTATTTCCATTGCAAGAAATTGGGGCATTGGGCAAAATCATGTCCGCTTAAGAAGAGTAAGGAAAGCAAGACTGATAGCAATGTGAAGTATAAAATGATTTGGCAAATGATTGATAAAAAAGGAGACTCATCAGCTGAGTGTGATCAAAATAAGGAAGTAATGGAACTAGTAAATGAGGTTAAGAAGGGTGAGAATAGTAATAATGAAAAACAGGATTGTGTCTGCTCTAATAACCAAACAGAGAGTACTAAAGAGGGGGAGAAAGGTAGAGAGTTGAACAACAAAAATAACCCAGAGGACCCAGAGGTTGGATCTGTCAGTCAGGAGAAGAAAGAGGTAATTCCCAATGAAGTTGTGCCTATTTCTTCTTTCTCAAAATCAATTGAGGAAAACTTCAATGAAGCTCAAGTGTTTAACCCTTCTGATATCGAGCCCTTATTGATTTTAACTAATGGAAGCCCAAAGCCTCCTCAATGTAAAACCTCATCACATAGTGTGGTAATGGATATCTTGGAAGGAAATCTCCAGATTCTTGGTTCGAAAGAGGGAAAATTGAATAAGGAGGAACTCAATGGAGGTATCTCAACTAAAAGCGAGAATAAGAAAAAGGCAGATGTTGGAAGCCAGAACAAAAAGCAGGGGAGGCCATCTCTAAAACATCAAAGGGAATAGGAAAGTTGGAAGAACCGTGCTGATGGAACACAGTGTTCCATCGAGTTAGCCCTATCTTTGGTTAAAGTATGAAGATAATCTCTTGGAATATCAGAGGGTTGAATGCCCCTCATAAGAAGGATGTGTTATGAAACATCATAAGAGATCATAAACCAGATGCGGTCCTTGTTCAGGAAACCAAGATTTCTAAGGATAAAGTGGAAAAGATTAGAATTTTTAAAAATAATGGTGTCATAAGATCTAGCTCCGAGGGAGCTTCTGGAGGAACTGCGATTTTTTGGAACCAAAAAACCATTAAAGGTAAGGAAATCATCTCTGCTTTTAATAGGAACTCTGTGCAGCTTGAGCATATTAAGGATAACTTCATATGGGTGTTAACTAATGTCTATGCGCCTAATACCAAAACTAGGAGAGTTAAATATTGGAGAAGCCTTGCTGATGACAGACTTAAGTTTGTTGATCAAAACTGGGTAATAATGGGATATTTCAATACTCCACTAAAAGAGGAAGAGAAGATGGGAGGTCTCCCCTTGTAGCTTGATGGGAAACAAGACCTTATGGAGTTCATTAATGATCAAGCTCTTACGGATGTGGATCTTCAAGGGATTAACTATACCTGGACTAATAGAAGAACCGGAGCTGACCTGATTCAAGTGAAGTTAGATAGAACTTTAATTTCTCCTGAGTGGTTAACCAAGTATAATTGCTCTCTTGCTTCTGTTATCAAAATTGGATTAGACCATTATCCTATCTCTTTTACTGCCAACTCTTTTTCAGCTAAGAGAAACTTCCCTTTTTGATTTGAAAAAGTATGGTTATCCCATCCTTCCTTGGAAGCTTGTGTTGTTGATTGGTGGAATTCTGAGGTTGAGGGTACGACTCTCTTTAGAATAGCTAAAAAGCTCAATATTATAAAGGCTAAAATTAAAATCTGGAATAAAGAGATTTTTGGGGACATCTTCAAGAGTAAAATTCAAATTAAAACTGAAAGAAAAGAAGTTCAGGATAGAATCCAAGAGAATGGGTTGTTTGATGAATTGAGGGTGGTGGAAAATGTTCTTTTGTCTAAATACCACACCATTATTTCTAATGAAGAGACATTCTGGAGACAAAGATCTAGAGCCTTGTTCTTGAAGGAAGGTGATAAAAATACCTAGTTTTTTCACTTAACTGCTCTTAAGCATAGGGCGGCTAACAGGATATCCAGATTATCCTGTAATAAAGGGATTTTAACGGAGGATAATGTAATTAGAAAGGAAGCTCTGGAGTATTTTGGCACCCTGTTGGGAGAAGTGAATAACCTGGATATCAGTAATCAAAACATCTTGTTGCAAGCTATTCCATCTACCCTGATTGTGGAAGACAATAACTATGTATCCCGTATTCCCTCTAATTAGGAAATCAAAAAGGTGGTGTTTTCATTTCAGGGAGATAAATCTCCTGGACTAGATAGTTTTCCAATGTTTTTCTTCCAATGTTTTTGGCATATTATGGAGACTGACATCTACAAAGGTGTTAAAAAATTCTTTGGCTCTAGAAGGCTTCTAAAACAACTGAATTCTACCTTCATTGTCCTAATTCTGAAGATCCCAGGAGTTGATTCTCTCAATAATTTTAGACCCATTAGTCTCTGTAACTCTGTTTACAAGATTTTATCCAAGGTTCTGACTTCCAGGCTACTGGAAATTCTTCGAAGAATTATCTCTGTCTAGCAGAATGGTTTTGTCCCTGGTAGATAGATTCTGGATTCCATTATATCTGTTCATGAAAATATCCATTCCCTGAAAGTGGCTAATAATCGGGGTTTCTTTCTGAAGTTAGATATGGCTAAAGCTTATGATAGAGTGAACTAGCAGTTTCTCCTAAGGATTATGAGAGCATTTGGTTTTGGTGCAAAAGTTATTTAGCTTTGCTCTCAACTTATGGAAACTTCCTCTTCTGTTGTTATTGTCAATGGATCCCCGTCAAGTTTCTTCAAAAGCTCTAGAGGTCTTAGATAGGGTGACCCCATATCCCCTATCTTGTTTACTATTTTAGCTAAAAGTCTGGGTAGATTTATTTTTAAAAATGTGGAAGAAGGCAATCTTAGAGGTCTTAAACCATCTTCATCCAATTCCACTTGTACTCATGAATAGTTTGTTGATGATTCTATCACTATGGGGGAAGCTACCATTACAGAAGCTAAAAATATGAAGAATGTGCTGAATATTTATGAATCTGCTTCTGGTCAAATAATTAATTGGGATAAGAGTTCTTTGTTCTTCATCAATACCCCTATTCAAAGGCAATTAAGGATTGAAAGAATTTGTGGCTGCAAAATAATTGAGCTTCCCTCTTCTTTTCTAGGGCTTCCTCTGTGTATTAAGCCTAAGGATATTTTCTGGAATAAGTTGGTGGATAGATTTAATTCAAAACTAGCTGGTTGGAAAGGGGCAGTCCTTTATCAAGTGGGAAAAGTTACTCTGCTCAAAGCCACTCTCCAAAACTTACATGTTTGTGCTCTCAGTTTGTTCAAAATCCCCAGAAAGTTTGCGGAAGCAATTGAAAGAATCCAAAAAAAGTTTCTTTGGTCGGGGGTGGAAGTCAAAAACAGAATTCCCCTTATTGCCTAGAGTAAAATCTATTCTCCTAAGGCCTCAAGGGGGTTGGGTTTAAGGACTATTAGTTCTATGAATAAGGCTTTATTAGCTAAACAAATTTGGAGAATGAAAGGGGAGGAAAGAGAATGGAATTTAATCTGGAAAAACAAATATCTTTATATGCAACCTTCTGAGGAAGAATTTTTAGATGAATCTTTTATTGTTGAAGGTTCTGCTATATGGAATGCAGTCCAATCAACTAAAAGTTGGGCAGCTGCTGGTCGAATTTGGAACCTTGGGGATGGTAGGAGAATAAGATTTTGGGAAGATAGGTGGATATTGGACAAACCTCTGGAGGAAGTTCCAATCCTTAATGAATGGAAAGACTAGTTCAAAAGAAGGTTTGGGGAGCTGGTCAGAGACTACTGGAGAAATGGGAAATGGATTGATTTTAGCCAACAATGTCTGGGGCTTATGTTCCTTCAGATTGCTCTCTCTGCTAAAGTTTCTAGAGACAACAAAGATGACAGATTGATATGGAGGGAAACCCCAGATGGGAAATATTTTGTGTCCTCAGCTATGGCTATCCATAATGAATCTATGGAAGAAATTCCTATTTGGGCTAAAGTCTGGAACAAGAAGTTAGTTCCTAAGGTTAATATCTTTTTTTGGATATTCATCCAAAACAAGGTTTTAACTCTGGACAACCTTCAAACGAGAGGTTTTTTTTTTCCTAACAGGTGTTCTCTTTGTTGCAGGGAAGAAGAGACTGCTTGCCATATTCTTAATCAGTGTACTTTTAGTCATGAAATCTGGAAAATCATCTTGAGCAGGTGGAATTTGAGCTAGGTTTTTCCGAACTCCCTAGGGGAATCTTGGCAGCAATGGCACTGCCCTAATTCTAATCCAAATATTATGGAGACTTGGAAACTTACTCTCCCGAATGTTATCTGGAATATATGGAAAGAGCTCAACAATAGGATTTTTAGGGATAAAAGTGCTATTCCTAAAGTGTTGGTGGATAAAATTTACAGGAGCATATTTGAATGTATCTATGGTACTAATAATGGACCAGTTGCTAAAGAAGACTTCAATGACAGGTGGAACCTCTCTACTACTTCAACTAGTAAGGACAAGGGAAGAGAAGGTCTAGTTTGGGGTTTTCCTCCTCAGGGGTGGATTAAGGCTAACTTTGATGGGGCCTCTAAGGGGAATCTGGGTAAAGCTAGATATGGGAGCATTGTTAGGAATTTTGTTGGAAGTTGCTTAGTGGTGGTGGCTGGTCCTTTGGGGAGTCAAACTAGTCATTTTTTCGAAGCCTTGGCTGCCCTAAATACCCTAATTATAGCTAAGAATCTTAATCATGATAAATTATGGCTCGAGGGAGATTCACTTAATATTATTAAGTGTTTGAAGGGGGAATCGGAGCCATCATGGTCAATTGAAAACATTATCTTGAAAGCTAGGGAAATCATCTCTAGTTTTAAAGAAATAATTATTCAACATGCCTTCAAAGAGAAAAATATGGTGGCGGACTATCTAGAAATCCTAGGAGTTAATTCTGATTCTCAAATGATTTGGCATGGGGAAGATATTAATATGAACATTAAAGAGCTCCTTAGAAAGGATAGATTTACGGGGAGAGAAGGACTGCATAATCATGATAGGGTATATGAATAATTTATGCTTTGATGGAAAGGTAATGATTACTTGGAAAAGCTTGCAGAACCCCAACCATTTTTAATATTATGTCGCACACTTTGTGGGTCATCCTTTTCAAAATCCTGAGTAACTACGGGAAAGAAGTGTTGAGTTTGCAGAGGAACAGAGCTAAAAATCTGAATTTGAATATGGGAGGAGATTTAAGGAGGGAGGAACCAAACAATACATCAAGATGGAAGGCGATGCCAGAAGTGTGGGCGAAGCTGGAAAAAAGGTCCCTCACAAGCTTTATGGAGAAGCTGGTGGATTATGACAAAGGTAGGGTAAATCTCGCCGTTTCCAAAATTTCTGAAAATTGGTGTAATGGGTCCTTTAAAATCTATGGGGTTAAGTTCAAATTGGACGTGGGACTCATAGTTACTATGATTGGTATGCCCCATTCTGGGATTAATTTTTTTAGAGACCTTAAAGTCTCCAATAATGCGGTAAATTAGTTCCCGCATAAGGAAAAAGAGAGGGCTAAAATTGGCAAAGCCACAAGGGGTTTCTATGAAGCCTCTAATATCAAGAAAATCTAGGGTTGGGTTTTGAACACCATAATGGAATATATCACTATTGACGGTCGATTTTCTAGGGCCCACACTTACCACTTTGTTCTTTTAAACCATTTTAGACATGACAAAAGGGTCTCCCTGCCCTACTACCTTTTCAGGTCCCTTTCAACGTCCCTCAATAAACACAATAAGAATCCCTTAAATCCGGTTCTCCATTGCGGGCTTTTGCTACTCATTTATGAGCACTATAAAACCTCACCATGCTGGAAAATAAGAGGTTATCTGCCTCTCCAGGGAAGAGAAAGTTGGAGGGAGGTGATTCCAGAAAGGAGAAGGCGACCTCTAGCAAAAAAAGTAAGAGTGCCTTTGGGATGAAAAACCATGAAGAAAAGATCAAAATAGAGGAAACTGGAAAAGAAGGCAATGAAATGGATACGGATGATTCTAATGGTGAAGACAGCTGGAAAGATGAGGAGGTGGGTGTTGAGGAAGAAGGTGGTGATAATGAGTCTGACAATGAAAGCCCTATCCACAATGATTGCCTTGGCAAGGACAACATCCACCCTATGGAGGATGTGGAATACAAGGATAATGAGGAAAAAGATGTGAATTCTGAGAGGGAGGAGAACAAGGAACCTGAGAAGGATATGACCAAGGACAGTTTAAGTGAGGATAAGGAAAGTGCGGGTAAAGGGTTATTCCTGGATAACCTTAAAAACTCACTGAGGCGAGACTGGATAATGACAGATGGACCTATGAACTCTTGAAGAACCTGGAAAAAATGGGAAACAGACGGACGAGAAGAGGAACGATAATGATAGGGATAAGATAAAATGGAAGAAGGATATGGAGGAGAAGGTTAAATCGCTAGAAGAAGGGAGTGTAGCGATGAAAAATTTGTTGGGCATTATCCCAAATATCCTGTCAGCTGTCACTAAAAACTTGGAGGACATTGCTAAGTTCTTTGATAATTCTAGTTCTCCTAAACTGGTGGTGGACCTTGACATGGATGAAGATACTATCCAGATTGGCAGTGGTGAAGCTACTCCAGCTGGTGTTGCTAAGAGGACCAGGGCAAGTGTCAAGAAATTTGTGGCTGCTTCTGCTAAGGATATCCCTAATCTTAGGGAAAATATCAAATAATTGTATGGGATTAGCAATACCTTGGCTAATGCCTTGAAAAATATCAATTAGTTTCTTCTCTTGGGTCTGGCTAGTTTTGCTGGCTTTGTGGGGCTTTAGCCGGTTCTCTATGGTTTTTTGTTGGCTTTTCATTGGTTTGTTCCTTTTTGTCTCTTTTTGCTATATCTGTTAAGTTCCATTTGTAAAGGGTTTCGGGGCCCCTTCAAAACCTATTTTTACCTTAATCAAAAACATGTGAGACAAAAGAGGGGGAAAGTTTTGTAAAAATGAAAAAGGCAAGTCCTTTTGACTAGATCAAACCTTTAAGGTTTTTACCTTTATGTCATCTCTTAGCAGTTTCAAAGAAGTTGCAATGTCAGTCAGGGATTTGATGAAGTAGTTGAGCAACTTTGAGTTCGTAGGAGGGGTTGAAAAGGTCTCAAGGATGTGTTTGTTTAGTCCATATTTCCTCATGCACAAGAAGCCCATAAGATGATGGGTCTATAGGTATTTTCTACAATAACCCTCTCATTATCATGGAGAGTTATTCATAAACATTAATAAGTTTTTGTGGAAGTATCAAACTCTTGCATTAGTTGAAGAAATGCATGCATGAAGGTTTTTCTAAAATTTGTGTGATAGAAATGAAACTAGAAGTCTTTGAGAAATTTTTTTGAAGGGTTTATTCTAATTTTGTGCAAGGAAAATAGTCTCTAACTCGTACATAATAGATAATTGTATTGAAAGTTGCTTAAGACTATGAAACCTCTAACAATCTTTGCATTCAAGTATTGTCCTCCTAAGATCTTGTTACTGTCAACTCTTTCAAACAATATTTGAGTGTTAAATCCAACCATTTTTTCCTTTGTGTATGATGGAGTTACATTATGTTGAAACATAGAGAAGACATAAGCATATCTTGTTGTTCTACAATGATGATAGCAAATATATTGTACCATAACATGATTGTATCAATGAAAGGAAATATTTTTAAGGCCACAAAATGGTATATGACGACACTTGAAGAGAAGAGTATAAATGAAAGGGTAGGTTGTATTTGAATGATAGTAAATAAAAACCTAAGTGAAGAGATACCAATCCTCATTGATAGAAAATAAACTAGATGACTGCCCTTAAGGAATGCTAAAGGATATTATGTTCTCATGAAGACAAAATTAGAGATTAAAAGAAGCACATAGAGATGCCATTTGTGATCATTTTTTAGTAAACAGTGTTGAGAAAAGAACATGAATATGAAAGTGAGAGAGGATTGTCAAGCAAACAAAAGGAGAGGCTAAACTAATGTCTATTGTGTATAAGTAGGGTACTGTAAGAAATGACAATTCAAATGATAAGAAGATAAGTGACACCAACTAGATTGATAGTTGCTATCATAAAGGTATGAAGAACAATATCTAGGTTAAAGATGATAGTGGATGAAAGCGGTTAAAAAGAGCATGGTTGAAATGATAGTGAGAAGAACATGGATATTCTAGAGTGATGTTCATGATTTGTTAAGATAGAGAGATTGATATCTCAGTCATATGGGAAACAAAGCCTCTAAGGTTATGTCACATTGTGAATGTAAAGCATCTCAAGCCTTTGTAGAGGCATTTTCCCATTAAGACATTAATCAAGAAGATTGGAAAGATAGTGAAAGCAAGAAGTAAATAATAGAGTTATGAGGGGGTAATACTATCAACAAAATCCTTACAATAATGAAAAGGTAATCGTGCATGAATAAGACATGACAGTTAATGAAGGTATCTCAAAAGTCAATAAGAAATAATGATAGTACACCTTGACCTTGAGGACTATCATAGCACAAACAAGGTTTCTTGGTAAAACACAATGAACAGTCATCGTGAGATTTTTTAAGAGGATATTTACATGTTCATGAGTTTTGGTACATGTTTGATGTTTGTGTTTGGAAGGTTACAAGTAAAAGATCTTGAAATGATAGTGTACATTGTTATGGAGGGAGAACCTAGGAAAGAATAATAAGATGACAACCTTGAGAAGGGTTGATGAGAAATATATAACAATTCCTACATGCATAGAGGATAGTCAAAGTTGACCAAGAAGCATGGAAACCCACATTAAGTACTTGTGGCAATTGTTATATGAGAGTAGCATTGAAGAAAGCAAAATAAATAATAAGGACAGACTAAAGGGATATCCAATGTAAATGAAGGTAAGAAGACTATCAACATGCAAAAAACAACAAAAAGGAGAATGAAATGACAAGGTGATGCAAGAGCACCGGTGTAGTTCTTACCGATTGAGGTAGTTAGCAGTGGAATTGCTTGGAGATCATGGCATTCCTTCATGTTTGAGAGTTTAGCATAGTGGATTTGGATTTATTCCCTTGAGTTCATGGTCTTTGTCGTGTTCAAGTTTCATGGTATTTGGATTGAATCCGGATGAGATATAGATTTTGGTATTGGCTCGGTTGATATGTTCTTACTAGTTAGTCTTGCAATATGTTGAGCCAAGTTGGATCAGGTTGTGGTTGATCTTCGTGACTTCTGGATCGTTGATTTATGTTTCTTGAGTCTTTTTCGATGTTATTGGAGGACCGCCTGATATTTTGTGCATTGGTAGTTGTTCTTAATGATTTGAGTCGACTTGTTATTGTTTAGCATGTTTCATGAACCGGTTGGTCTTTAGGCCAACTTGATCAAGTTATTATTATTTTCGGATGGTATAAAGAGAATTTTGTGAATCATTTGAGAAGACAGAAAACATAAGATAGAGGACTGAAGTTCGAGATCGAGCAAGATGTAGTTTTTGGAGAGATTCTAGTCCAAGGAGACCAAAGTGTGGATCAGTGCAGAACAGTGCAGACTATTACCGGAGACCTATTCGTCGAGCAGAAGATCTGTGGATCTTAGATTTGTATATTGATTCTGGCGAGATTCTAGTCCGAGGAGTCTGAAGTAGGGATTGTTGAGGTCCGGATAACTACAGAATAGTGGAAGTTTTTACCAGATGATGATTTGTTGAGAGGATGATCTGCAGATCATAGATCTACATTGTAAGAGTTTTTTTGTAATCCTGGGTTGAGGTCCAGCATGCGGCATATATAATTTTTCAAATTGTTATAATATTTATTCATATTGTTTACCGGTTGTGTATTTTGTGATGTTACCGGTTGTTCTATCTACTTTATCTGGTGTTGTATTACCGGTTAGCAGTATATCTTGCATGGTTTTTGTGTTAGGCTGCAAGGATGGGGTGTCCTTGATTGGATCTCCCTACCTTGACTGCATCACAAGGTAAGGATCATGAATTCAAAGGTCAAATCAAGATGACAATCTCAAGAAAAAATCCTCATGAAGACAATCTAGAGATGAAGCATAAAGGACAACAAAGGTTTATGATAGTCAAGTGCATGGTAAGAGAAGGATAGTGATAAATGTGCATGGTAAGGCATATAAAATGCAAGTGGATAGTCATATTTGAATGGCAGTTTATATTGGACTATGATAAGGATGATTGTCATGAATTAAGGACAATTATCATAAAAAGATACTCTAAGAGTTTTGGTGTTAGTGGTCATTAAGGACTAATTAGACATCCCTAATCCTAATGATAGTGCTTAGAAGAGCACTAATAAAGTGGCATTCCAAAACAAGGAGTGTGATTGTATAAATTGTAGTCCATATTCAAAAGGACAACCACTAGGGTATATTGAGAATGCTCAACGGTGATAAATAGAAAACATTTGGTGAGTAAATGAAACTACTTTTTCAAGTAAACATATAGGATAGTTTATTCCTAACCAATTCAAGGGAACTATCATAAGGCATGTATCAAAGGACAATACACTATGAGTAGTAGGCAAGATATGAGGATTGGCAAGTGAAAATGGTTTATGTCATAGGCACTAAGGGGAGACGAGATATAGCATCAAAATCCATCACATAACAGAAGTTAGTATTCCATGGAAGGGTTCTTGAAGGTAGAGACACTAGAAAGGGTATGCATATGATAGTCCTAAAAATGGATAGAGTATATATGAAGAATAGACAAAGAAATGGACAATGATGATAGTAGGATAGTAAGGTACGTCCAAGCTCCAAAGGAATGTGAGTCTCACACATGATAATAAGTAAAGAAACAAGCATTTCATAGTAAAGTGGCAATGAAAAAACCAAAACACAAGGGCACAAATAAATTTAATGAGTAGTCAATAGTGTGTTTAGGTTTGGTATCTATTATGGTAATTCTATGAAGATGGAGATTGATGACAATGAAATAAATAATAAGAAAATCAATAAATATTCATAAATAATAGTTAATAGTGCATAGAGTCTAGTGAGATAGAAATGTCATGATAAAGGGAAAACATAGTAGAGCTTCCACCAATATTGTCTCCCAAAACTACTTACAAATGCATTGTTATTTGTGTATGATGCTTGACATTGGATAGGGTATTGAAGGACCAAAGAAAGAAGACATAGACATGAAATATGATGACATGAGAAGTGAGAAAATGGTATAGTGTGGTTGATAAATTAAAAAATCCACACATGACAATGGCTATCATGGATAGTGTGCATGGACAAGCAGAGAGAGGCAGTCTTGAGCATGCTTGAAAGGAAATAAATAATAAGAGAATTAATTATTAACTATGGTTGGATTGAAATTTATAAATGGTAAATATCCCTTATAAAGATGCAGATTCAAAGTAAAAAATGCACATTCAACAACACTAAAAGAGGAAAGAGTAAAAGATAGTCATTTGGAGCAATGGTTAGATCAGTTGAAGGTAATTGTCACATGAAGTTTTTTTGTGATTGTGACACTAGGGGATGTTACTATCATAAAAATAGTATTCTTTAAGTGGACATGAAGTATAACATGAGGGTTTTTATAAATATTAATGATGATCCTAAAAGAAAGTGGTAGTAGATGATGTTAGGCAAGACTTTGACAAGAGAGGATTGAGCCTTGCAAAAGAAGCCATGGTCATATGAAAATAAAAGGCACATGATGCACAATTGAGTGACATGGAAATCCTACAAAAGATACAATACAAAGATCATGATAGTCTTGAAGATTAAATCCCTTGAATAAAAAGGGTCTAGAAGGTGACAGTAAACAGAATATGTTAGAGTAGTGGAGAATGCAAAAATAGATAAGAAAGAGATTCCACAATTACCTTAAATAAAGGACAAGGCCAATATGACAATCTGAGCATGCTAAAAGATGGACAAGGACCTAAAATACCAAAGAAAAGCAAGCATTGAAGGGTAATATTCAGTTCTAGATGTCATGAAGACTTCAAGAGCTACATACTCAATCTCATAGAGTAACATTTTCACATGGATAAACATTCCTTAGGGAAAGTAAATACATTAGAGGGTAATTTCAAGCAATTGGAGATTTCTTTAATGACCTATTTCTATTTCATTTGACCCAAAGCATTTGCAACTCAAGGAAATATGAAAAGTACATGCTTTATAACTTTGGAGAGTTGGTTAAGTAGTTTGGGAAGGTGGAGCGAGAATATAAGGGCTGAATGAGCAGATGTAGTAGAAATTTGGGAGAATTTTAACCCAATTTGAAGATCATCTAAGCGTCTAGGAGTAGTTCTAACATCATTAAAACATTTAGGAGCCAAGTCAACCACATACCATGTGGAAATGCTGCAAAGAAAGTCAAACCATTGAATTCACCTCAACAAACACTCATCCTAGGTGCTCAAATAGGTGGAATAAGTCTCTTGAAATTTATTTCCTTCCATGGATGATATCCTATATTCTCTCTATTGTTGGAGATCTAAAAAATAGGATGCCTAGTCTTTCTTTTTCTCAACTATAGCATTCTTTTTGCTAGTATCATTGCTCTTTCAATTTCTTCCTTTATAAATGTCATAGCCATTTCATATTGAAAACGTGTAATATTTTTCATTTTTTTAAAGCGAATATCTAGTATTTATAGAATATATTGTTGTGAGAACACCTTTTATATCAATGAAATTTAGTATTGTTGCCTTCAAAATCTTGTTTCTTTGTGTATAATGTGATTATTGATATATTTACTATTATTTTATTAAATACTCAAATAGATGTCTCATTTCTATCACCTTAGAACAAAAAACATACATATTCAAGCAGGTTGCTAGTTGTGTAGTGAACAAAATTAGTCATTAGTTGTACCAAAATAATATTTTCCTTCTCAAGAATGTGTAAATTCAAACCTTCATGCAAAACTATTAATGTATGAACACGTGGAATGCTTAAGTTGAGTAGAAAACCAGTTGAGTAATTGAAAAACTTGTGTATCAAAACAATGATATAAGTCTTAATGATAGTTTGGTGCATCACCTCATAGATTTAGCTTATATTTTCAATAGATTCTACCGTTTTCTCATCAAAGTAATAGTTTATAGTGCAGACAACCCTCTCTAGAGGTTCATTTCCACTAGAGGTCCATGTGTGAAATGATCCTATAACATTGTTAGGCAAACTAAGGCTACTTTGGTCTTTGATGAAGACTAATGGAGAAAAGTATTGATCACAACATGAATGACCCAATACCATACCTTCACTTAATAGACACCACCTCTATCATACACATATGGCCTCCCAAGTAGTATGTTGTAGACTTCTAACAATGCAATGTCATAATTGGCTATTATGTAAGGGCTTAATTGCATTTTTGAAAGTACATTATTGTTATCTTAATTTAATCATCCCAAATTTTAGTGGAAACACCCGACAGATGATTGCATCTTGTGTGATGATTTGGATGCCACTATCAATCATAACATGCCCTTATTGTCCACTGACCCAAAACTTCACAAGGAAGAGATGTTTGCATTTCTCCAAAGTATTAATTGCAATGACACTTGTGTTGAGACATTATGCCTCCTTATTAATATCCCTAACTACACAGGATTTTGATGTGGTTTACATACTAAAAGATTGTTGCACATGACCTTTCTTCTTCTTGCCCTTGTCCTTCCATGGACAATGTGATGACTTTAGAGTTTTGCACAAATGACCTAGGTTCTATTCATGTTTCGACATAGGGAAATCATACTTTTACATGGAGTACTTGGAAGTAGTTTCTTTTGCAAGTTTATTCTTGCACAAAGAATTTTTTTGCTTCAGCTATGCTTCTAATTCAATCTTCGATGCATTACAAAGTACTTAATGTAGTATCTCAAATGTAGAAATTTTCGTCTTTGTATTAAGGTGATAATTCACATATATTTGAGTACTTTTTGTTGCTTGGTAGTGTGAAAGCACGTAGAGTAGTTATTGACTTGATGGTGTAATCCTTATTTGAGTGGTATTCCTCCTACAATGAACTTACAAAGGAATCTCATGTCTAAATTGAATTGTATTTATTGTCACATAGTGCTCTAACCATATGCCTCCAATGGGACATTGTAATGGATATTTTCCACATTGCACACATGTAATGAACAATGAAATAAGCTTCCAATTATCACACCTAATTGTCCAACATTTTGACATCAGTTTCACCTTCAAACATCAAGATGTTTAAGGTGACTTGCACCTTGAAAAGGTTTTGGAGTTGAACAAGGACAAGTTGCTCAATGCATTGTGGCATCAATCCAAAAAAAATAATGAGCTTACAAAATTATTTGAAAAGTTATTAGTGGTGTTCTTTCAAAGCTTCATTGATCACTCCCTTTGTCTAATGTTCAATCGATGAATCAAAATATGAACCAAGTGAACAACCTTGTGTTATTGTACATGCATTTGTACTATCATGTAAGAAACACTACTTTAATACTAATGATCTAGATCCCAAGTGCTCTAGGGACAACCCAAGGTTGAAAATATGGATTTATAAATAATGCAAAGGAAAACAAAAGATAAGTAAACCAACACATAATCTAGATATGCGAATAAAAAATTAGCAAATATGCATGTTACTTTTATTCAAAATAAAAAATGAATAGGGTAAAAGATATGTTCCAAATGGTGGAACAAGAAATGAAGATACCTATAACTAGAAAGGGGTAAAAACACATCAAACAAGTTTACTCACAACTATTATCTTATCCATCCTCTAGCTAATATGAAAAGATGAACAAATGTGTATAATTACATTACAACTACCTAACAAGAAATTGATAGTTGAGATAACTTACCATTGGCATTTTGTTCTATGGCTGAAAATGTCCACATTTACGGATTTATTGTTGCTAGGTGTAATACCCTAAAAATGGTACCCTAAACCATGGGCCCCTAATCTCGACAACATCACCAAGGTCCTAACCAAAGGCAATTAAATCAATCTTGAGCACACGATTTATTAATTCTTTAATCATAAAATATTACATGGCAAATCAATTACTCAATATTAATTAAATATTTATTTATTTAATTAAATCATTCCAAGAAAATCATTTTGATCAATTATCCTATTTAATTTATTAAATATCCTAGCATATTTAATTAATTAATAAATTTTCCATTAATCATAAAAAAAGGAATTGATTTATCACAAAAGAGGAATCAATATGCAAAGCAAGAGTTAAATTGAAAATCAAATAAAAGAATTGAATTCAGAGAAATCAAACTTGAGATATTATTTCTTTCTTCTAAATTGAGAACTTGAAATCAGAAAAGCAATTTAAGGAATTTAACCATTCTCTAAAATTAGAACTCAAAGCTTTTGAGAAAAAGAAGTTCAGTTGCATTGAAAAGACTCTTTTCTTGAATAAATCAAAGAATTGCATAGAATTACCTATTTTTATCTCAAGTGCATGGAATTAATTAAATTATATCTCTAATGCAAACTCAAACTTATAACTTGAATGCATTTCAATTAAACTATAATTGAAATTTATCTCAAGGTTAACTGAATCTGATTTCTCAATTATCTCAATTATCCTAAATTGTGCTTTTTCTTGATCTCTCTTGTGATTCTCTATATATTCGGCCTTCACATCTCATTCAAAACACCCTGGAGATTTGTTATTATACACTTTTCACTTTGGAGTCATTGAATATATTGTGCTTGCTTTTTGAGATTATTGCATCTTAGTTTAGCTTTTTGCATATTTAGTTTACTCATATTGCTTGAACCTATATTGCTTGAATCCATTATTGCTTAAACTCATATTGCTTGAATCTTTCATCCATCTTGCATCCATTTAGCTTAATATCATGCTCATATAGATTAAATCCTTCGTCTTGGTGTAGTCTAGTCACTGGTATTGCTTATACAAATCTGAGAGCAATCTTATCCTCACATCTTTTAGAAGGCAATTAGTTGATTTGTTATGGTTTTATTATTCATGCGTATATCTGTCTAACCATACATGTAATGACTTAATTGAAATGTTGTGTCTTGCATCTTACAGACTTATTCCACTTTTTCACACACACATTTCTGGCGCCCACCGTGGCGCAGAAGACTACTTTTTTTTCGGCCTCCAAGACTAACTGTTTATTTTTATTTTTTTAAGATTTTTGACTTTTTGGATTTTTTCCGTACAATTTCTGCGATTATCATATGACATTTCCTATATGCCAGAATGATAAACTTCAATTATCGTATGATCCTGTATGAATTATCATATGATTCGGTGAGAATTGTCGTGCGATTCTGTATTTTGTTGGGTTAAAAAGCAAGTTTCATTCTTTAGGTTTTCTATTCAATTTTGATTACACTGACGCTGACTCTAGTTGGTTATCTATTTATCTGAAGAATTTTCACAGCCTAATCAGTTTTTGCAGAACGCTTGTCGAAGACTATGCTTGTAGCATAAAGAAAATATGACTACTGATTTGTTGTCTTTGCAGGTTGCCTGAGGAGATTCGAGTAAACATTGTGTATTCATTAAATTCATTTTTTTAGGCACTTAACTTGCTATCTAGTTAAAGAACAAATCTATATTTTGTGTTTTAAGAAAATTCTGAGAGATAGGAGAGTATGCTCTTGTCTTTATAGACAATCAGAAATCCAAACCCTTGAGGCATTTTCTTTAGGTTTGAGATTTGTATATCTTTAGCGGGTCTACCCTCCCAATGAGCTAATAACTCTATAGCCATTATGGTCGGTGAGAGGGGAATGACCCAAGTGGGAATGGCTAAACGCCAAGTACTCCAACCCACTATAAAATAAACGTGATTTGATGAAAATCAAGTCAACGACAGTAATCGGGAATATCTCTCCTCTGTACCCTCGGGTATATTAAACCTTTGTTTTCAAGGTTGGGAGACCTCTTAATTGATTTTATACCTTGACGTGCTGAATGGATCCCTTACTAGTTCCAATAAAATTAGAAGCTACCTGGTTCACCTCCGAAAGGGGGGATAATCTTTGTGCAAGAGAGATAGTAACTCTCCCAAGATACTTGTCATTTCGTGCCCCCATTAGCATTTGGAGTCGGCTAATACGGCATTGAGAATCCATTGTGTGAGACTCAGGGGCCGTATTTTGATTAGTTATTGGGTGTGTACCTGAGTCTACAAGAAAAGGTTTTCTTCTCTCACTAAATTCTGTAGGGTTTGCATGTTGTGATTGGAGTTATTATTCATATTACGTGTTTTCTATTTTTTCATCCCTCAAACTAAAACTGGAGAAAACAAGAAACAACTCAGTGATCAAAAACTCTATCCGTGTCAAAACTAGTCTATCCTAAGTTGAAACTCTTTCTAAAACTAGTTTATCCTAAGTCGAAACTCTATCCAAAACTAGTCTATCCTAGTTGAAACTCTATCGGTGTCAAAACTAGTCTATCCTAAGTTGAAACTCTATCCAAAACTAGTCTATCCTAGTTGAAACTTTGTCTGTGTCAAAACTACTCTATCCTAAGTCGAAACTCTATCCAAAACTTTGTCTGTGTCACAAAACTAGTATACCTTAGCTGTCAAAAACTCAATCCACCCCTAAACTGCTCATCGTCAGTCAGCGATCAAAAACTCAGTCCATCTCAAATCTGGTCATACTCAGTCATTGAAAACCCAGAATTTTGCCTCTATCCAAAAAAAAGTCTTCTTATTTATCATCCTGGTTCATATTCTGTGTCGTACGATATTCCATCAGTCCTAACAGTCTATCGTTTGAGCCTTCATCCTGTGTCGTACGAGCTCTGATTGTCTGTCATTTGGTTCTGAGAATTGTTGTTTTACCTTGCATCATGTGTCGTACGATAAACTTTTGCACTGAACAGTCTATCATTCCAGCCAATACCCATATGTCATACGGTACTAGGCACCAACTCGTACAAAACACCATTGTCATTATCTCGAAGCTAGCCTATTGTCATCTAGTCCTATAAAACCTGTCGTACGGATCTTTGATTTTATCAGTCCTGAACAGTCAAACTTGCCTAAAATAGTCTACAGCGAGCATTAAACTGGTTATCATCATCCTGAGCATAAAACAAATCAAGATAGTGTACCTCTTCCATTTGTGTTGCATGATTTGGTCGATCATCTTTCAGCTAGTTAAATCAACTACTTATCAAACCTAAGTCACTTAGATAACATCTTATGCAGGATAGATCGTTCCTAAAACCAGACTGAGTTTTAGTCACTTCTCTCGGATCAACTTAGATAAACATCTTATACAGGATAGATCATTCCTGAAACTGGATTAAATCTTAGTTGGTTCTCTCAAACAATACATTAACTGAAATAGTGAGGAAACCCTATGAAACTGGTCCGTTTCGTACCTTACGGTCTCCGGGAGAGCTTAATCGACTTCGTCGGTTAGTTCATTTAGCTCCTTTCTTTTCGTTTTTAGTGCTGTCTCATTTTTCTTAAGTTTGCAGCTTTATCTGCAATTTAGACTTTAAAGTTTGAACTGCAGGGTTCCTTTTGCTTTATACACATCGGACTTTAAAGTCTGATGTGTGTTTGCAAGTAGTCTTCCCCTGAAGTCCGAACTACAGGCTGCTTGGCCGAAGATTGCATGTTAGACTTTAAAGTCTGACATGCAAGCATTTCTAGCCTACATGTCGGACTTTAAAGTCCGACATGCACTGCGAGTTGTCATGAATGTTGCATTAATTGTTAATCTATTGGTTTATTTAGTTAATTTTTGCGATTCTTTCCTTCATTGTTGTTTGTCTTCTTTTTCTCCGCGCGCCCTCCGCTTGCTCACCGTGACTCGGATTTTTCTCACCGTGACTCGGATCGGATCGCTCCATTGTCAGATTTTTGAATCATCATTGCCGTGAAGTTAGGTTTTTCTTATTTTCTTTTCGGGTTTCTTTGTTTGCTTTTCTTTCTTCCTTTCCTTTTTGTTTCTTTCCAGGTTTGGTTTTGTATTACGTAGACAATCGGATTTTAAGCTCTGATTGTCTCCCTTGCGTCGAGAGGACAATCAGACTTCAAAACCTGATTGCCCTCCAAAGTCATCCTTCTCCAGTCGCATACCGGACTTTAAAATCTGGTGTGCAGCTGGATGGAAGGATCTTCGCATATTGGATTTTAAAGTCCGATATGCAGGATCATAACCTTTGCATATTGGACTTTAAAATCCAATATATGAAGAGGAGTAGGTTGACATGTCAGGTTTTAAAACCCGACATGTCAACTGATTGTTTTCCCTTTGTCTGCACATCGGACTTTAAAGTCCGATGTGCTGGTTTTTCCAATGGCTTTACCCTCGCACATCTGACTTTAAAGTCCGATGTGCTAATCGATTTTCCCAGAAATGCACATCGGACTTTAAAGTCCAATGTGATGATAACCTACCCCGAGTTTTCACATTGGACTTTAAAGTCCGATGTGCTAATCAGCATTATTTACCCTCACACATTGGACTTTAAAGTCCGATGTGCTAATCAAGGTGTTTTTCATTGCACTTCGGACTGTAAAGTCCGATGTGCAATTTTTGTTTTCAAAAGAGCATGTCAGACTTTTTTCCCCGACCTGTTGTTTTTGGCAGTTTTACTCCCAAGCCTGTTTTGAGTCCCATTTTTTGATTCGTTTGAGAAAAATTGATTTTGATAATGATGAATAGCTAATCATCAATGTTGAATATAGTCATCATGAATGTCAAAGCTCCCTCACAACATGCTCGAGTCTTCCTCAGGTCAGTTGGAATCTTCTCCAAGTAAAGCATCATCAAGAAAGATGAAGTACAAGTATGACAAGTACTTGAATCTGTACCCAGAGAGTTCAGTAGACTCGAATATCAAGGAGATCGAAGACACTGAAATCGGGCATGTAGATATGCAAGAATTCATTGACCAAGTTAATAAGGTTTCTGCTTGCCTAACTAATCTGATCAACTCCGAGTTGCATAAATATGCATCTTTTCCAATTGCAGCTCATGATCCAAAATTTGTGCTTGCAGTAGCGGATCACTTTGATCCAAATACAAGACAGGTCAAAGATGAAGATCAGAATGTCATCATGACCCTAGATAGTGTACTCTCCAATAGTGTCTTCAAAGGTTCCCCAGTTGAAGAGGTGGCTGATATTACTCAAGAAAGTGCTCAAGAGTACTATGAGAAGAATGGGGATAAATACAAGAAGGTAATCAATACTATTTTCCTCTCTGCTGCAAGAAGTTCCCTAACCTCATGATGGCCTAAGGGCTTTCACAGTAGTGATTTCAATGAGGAATACAATGACATGGTCACCATATTATGAAGGGTGAGGGGGTTAAAAGACTCTCATTACTTTCAAAGCTGGATGTGCTACTATATGAAAATAATTAGGAAAGGAGCAGCAAGAATTGATTGGGGTGAACAAATCAGCGATGCCCTCTGTGCTTAGTTGAAGGAGGTCAAAGTAACACTGAAATTTTATATGACCTCATACCTGATTTATGCGGTTGCTTCAATGAGGCAATATCCAGGCTTATCTACTAAGGGTGATAGGAGGTCGGTACCTGTTTGGGAGTACTATGATCATCTTACTATCAAGAATCAAGGTAGTCATTATAGAAGAGTTAATGATGCCTTATTCATTGTATGGAAGTGCATTTTTTATAAAGACCTAGAGAAGCAGAGAATATCAGAGGCTTCTTACAATAGGGTATCTCATTTTGGATGTGTATTCCTGCAAATTCCCACATTCACTTACATCTGAATAGGATGCTTCTCAGGTGAGCCCTTTATTCTACCAAGGTTCCCTTCAGACAAAATCATCCTCATGGAGTTGTGCAGACAACTGATTAATGTGCATGAAAAACAATCACAAGCACATAAAACTGGGCTGAAATTCACAAAATCAATCGGTAGGTACTCAGTGCTAACTAATCCCAAGGCCAAAAATATGTAGGAAGAAATACAGTGGAATACCATGAGAAGATTCAAGGCCCGAACCAATTTTGACTTTCATGGTATAAAGAACAAACTCAAAAGGAGTTATACTCATGTTTATAGGTTGGAGGATGTTTGGGCAGACTATCAAAATGATGAGGATATAAGAAGGATGGATTTCAGCCACCTTACTCTAGAACAAATTGAAAACTTGGATTTAGCTAAGATCTCGATGACCATGGAAGATATGGATGACATAGTAGACTCGGTCTATTATGAGAAGAAAATTATTGACTCTCTGCTTCCTCCCGTACAATGGTCAAAGAAGGAGAGCAAATCAATCACTCAAAGGATTACTCCTATCCTAGCAAACACCAATGCATGGCTGGTAAGAAAGAACCTCAGAATGAAATAGCTTCTTGCTAGCTTAGGAGATGATGATAATAGTGATGGCCTTGTCGGCAAGACAGCTACAGCCGAGACAAGAACGAAGAGCAGGGTAGACCCGCAAGCACTATCCTTAGCTCTAGTAATACAATCAAAAGGGAAAGGGCCCAAGATTAAATTTATAGTGAAAGGGTCCAAAAAGGGTAAATTATCATCCGCGGTACAGGAAGTAGTGACTAAAGAGCTAGAATAGCCACCTGCCAAGGAAATTGAAGAAGGTGAAATTCCTCAACAAGAGGAAGTATAGGCTAAAGAAACATCATGCCCAGCTGAAGTTGATGCCCCGATTACCTCAAAAGTAATCGTCCACTCTATTGACTCTGACTCTAACCAAGAGGATGAGGATTTTCAAGAAGATGGGGATCTAAGTATGGGTATGGCACAATTGGAGGCCGCTAATCAGTTTTTCACAATAACCAACTTCTCCAATCTAGATGATATCCCTTTATCTACTTTTGAATCCACAATGATGGATTTTAATGAAACCTTGGAAGAGGCACTTGTAGAATAGGTTTTAGTAGACTTACCTGTCACTACCACCACCACCACATAAATTCCACCATTGGTAAGTGCTGAAGTTGCATTCACGGTGCCTTCAACTCTCCCATCTGTAACTGAAGAGGTGTCAGCAGAAGCAAATGTTCCACTAGATACTTCAATATCAGCATCATCAATAACACTCACAACTGCTCTGGGCTCCAGTCAACCTGCTCCCGAAACTTCAACTCAAAATCATCAAGGAGCTACTACTCCATTGGCCAATCCAGAACTACCCCCTTGGATGGAAGTAGTGGCCCCTAAGTGGAAAAAATAGGTGATCTCTCTAGATGAGTTTGACTTTGAGCTTTTGGTTCCTCCAAAGCCTAAGGGAACAAATAAGCCAAAGACGGTATCTTGGGTGGTAGTATACCTGACTTCTAAGAGAAAATATGTTGAAGTTATGGTGCCATCGTCAGACAAGGACAAAGGCAACATACGATTTGAGGATTATACCATGCCAATCGTAGAGCTTAGGGTGGAAACACATGAGAGTGTGAAATTGGATTCACAGACACCCTTTAATTCTTTGTTGAGAAGATTGGATCAGGAGAGGGATGAGAAAAATATCTTGAAGTAGAAGTGTGAACAACTGACCAACGTTCTTCTAAAGGTCACACAATCTTATCAATTGATTGAACCCATAGGATCCTCAATAGATACTGAAGCCCTCAAGAAGATTGAATAGGTGGGAGCTAAAGGCCAAGTGATGGATAAGTGGATTTCACGGCTAAGGTCAGAAGGCTCTCATCTTCTAAGTTCAACAGTGGGACTATTGTCATATTATGAAGTAATCCAAAGTCAGATGCAAGGACTCAAAACCTCTTTATCACAGGAGATTGAGGAAGTTGTGAAAAGTACTACCTTGTGGAGCAAACTGGAGGACTTCAGGATAGATGTCCTTGTTGAAAATAAGGTAATCCCCACAAGGGAGAAGTACATCTAGATCTTGTCTTTATTGTCTCATAAGCAAGAGACAATGAGGTTAATGATTGCAGAACTGGACCAGGAGAAGAAAGAAGGTGATGTCGAGGTTGATCTCATTTTTGCCAAAGTTGGTGATCTTCCTTGTTATTTATATGATGGTGATCAAAATCTTGTCACTACTGAAGTTATCACATAGGAATTCCTTTCCTTGATGGATTAATGCATGGGACAATATTTCTCACTTGATACATTTGATAAGTTGTTAGAAATCTAGGTCAGTTTTGAAGTCCTCGTATCCATGCTGAAGGATGTTAAAAAGAAACGGGTAAAGATTGAAGGTGCAATTTCCCACGTCTGAGTGATCACAAGTTCTACCCCGATGCCAAATGAAGCAGAGATGAAATCCATCCTTGCTAAGTTTGAAGATTTCCAGAAATCCAATGATAAGGAGAATGAAGAATGAAGTGCCCCATTTTGGCACCTTTTCTTTATGCAGTTACACCGATAGATGCTGACAATTTTTATGCAGCTGCGCGGTTTCTTTATGTTGTAGTTGTAGTAAAATGGGACTGTGCAGTTGAATAAGTCAACTGTGCCCACCTTTTTCTCAACTTCTTTTCCTATATAAGGAGGACCTCATTTGTAAATATTTATCTTTTTCATGCTTAGCAAAACTCTGCAAAAATTTTATCCCAACTAAGACTTTGGGCTTTTGTGGTGAAAATTCTATCAAGCAAATAAAGAAAATAGTTTTGTTGATTTTAAACTTTCTATTGTATCAAGAAAATTGTTTATATAATTTAATGTTCCTATGTCCATTGAATATATATGTTCTTTACTTCTTTGATCTTGAGGATATTGTTATGTGGTTAAAGAGCTCTTAAATCTTGCAAGTAGACTTTTGTGCTCCTAGCATATTTGAGAAATCTACTGATAAATTAAGTAACTAGTGGTAAGCTTTGTATTGTTGTGGTTACTTGTAGTTTAAAGGATTACAAATTTATACTTAAAGACTTTGAGCTATAAGATAAGTTTCTAATTGTTTAATTTGTAATGATCAGTTTGAGTTAGTGTTACTTTCAAGGAGACTTTGTGTTGCTTAATAGTAACTCTTGGTGTAGTTTGTTAGATTCATAGTTCTTTTCTTTAAGTATCTAAAGAGATAGAGAAATTGTAACTAGGTGAAGGGAGAGAATACATAAACTCTGAAAAAAAAGAGTTATATGCCCAACACCAACCCACAAATTTAATTTCTTATTAATTAGAGGAGAAATTTCATAGGGAACCTCCCCTTGATGAGAGGAGAGATTAATTTCTTAGCATAGCTTTGTGTGAATTATATATTTTGTCATTAGTACCCTGGTGACAAAATATTCACCCAACATACCTTTGTGCCTCATAATAGGGCAGCCTCTACAAATGAAAATCCAAAAGCTCTGATGAAGGACTTAGAAAAGAAATTGAAGATTACAAATACTGGCATGGATGGATACAAGATAGAACCAGTACTTTCATTAGTCTCTCTTCCTCCATCACCAAAACAACTGGGCAGACCATTAGAGGCTATGAGAACACAGACTTCAACTCTGAATATCATATATGATGGTCTTTTTGTATAGTCTTCTACTTCCCTGGCAGATGAAATAGAAGAGGATGTTGTTCTTAAGTGGCTTTTCAAGGAAGATAGTCAAAACGAGGAAGTACGTTATTGTGAGATTTCCCCAACCGAATATGGTCCTGGCTACAAAATGCTCCAACGCATGGGATATTCAGGAATTGGTCCCCTGGGCAAACATCAAGAGGGTATTACTAAACCAATTCAGCTGCAAACAAAATCTACAAATGATAAGGCTAGACTGGGATACAATCCAAAAAAGACATCAGACCAAAAACATGCTTCTAAGTCTAAGTGGAAGAAAAGGATATCGCCTTCAACATCATAGGAAGTCGACGCTCAACAAACAAAAGCAGAGTGTAGAAAAGAACAAGAGGAACTACCAATCCAGAGAGAAGAAATAGTCAGTACTCAAGTTCCAATGGTATCAGCTACAACACTACAGGGAGTTGAAGTTCCAAAAGATATGAGAGACGAAGTAGAAAGAATCAGAGAATTGTTTGCACCACTGAAAGTTCCAGTCACATACACTGGTAGGCAGCAAGTAGACAATTCAGAAACTGACTCAAATGAGTATGAATGGGGTCCAGACCACCTCTCAGATACATCCAGTACAAAAACTCCAGAAGAGTCCAGTGATATCATAGATGACACTCAAGAGCTGATGCGCTTAAAGCTACAAAAGGAGATACAGGAAATCAGACTAAAAAGACAACAAGACTATGAACAAGGGTTGAAGGAAGGAAGAATACCAAAAAAAAATTCATCTATTATATACCCCTCTAAAAAGACAGAACAAATCAAGTATGGGACTACACAAGAAGAATTGGAAGCTACAGAAGAAGAACCAGTCATTAGTCCAGAGGAAACTGAATGGAATAGATGACAGGGAGTCACAGAACCATTAAGATCATGTCAACAGGTGTGTCAAATACAAATGATAAATGAGCCAAATCTTGAAGGAACTTGCAGCATTAAAGATATAGGTGTTGATACCATACATACATTCACTCAGCCACTTGAAGAAGACACGAAAAGTTCGTCTGATGACTCTGACAACAGTCCTACTTATGACAATATCTACTCAACATCAAACTCTAAATCCTTTGATGTAAATGGCGAGAATCTGTCTACTGATTTTGTTACTGTCGAACCTCGATATGAAGTCCAGTCTGGCGTAGAGAATGATGCTACAAGTAGGTCTATTGGATTAGGTCAGCTAAATATTAACATGCACTTTAATAATCATGTGCTGACTCTTCTTGGTCTCAAGAAATTTATGCAAGGTAGTCTTCTAGAACTCGATAGTTTGATTCGCAGTTATGATGACAATACCGTGAACTCCCTCGAACCTGTCCACGCTCTATCCTTGATACATCCTGAATTAATTGACTGGTCTACAAGACCAACCCATGAATGTACCTACTTTTTCCAATGACTATAAGCTAGCCTATTACTAAATGCAGTTGAACCCATGTACTCTTCCACTAGCAAACAAAGTGAAAACATGACTGAAACAGATATGAAGTATCTTAGTCGCAAAAATCAGAAAAATAAAAGTAAATGATCTGATGGAAAAAACCACATTGTGGTGGTGTCAGAATCTAAAAAAGAGAAAATAAAGGACGTACCTAAGGGTGAAAACCTCTCTAAGGTGCCTGAAGGTGAGATACTTGATATACTGCCAAGTCATTTCCAGGAGAGGTCTTCTATATTGATCAAGCCAACTCAGCCAGTGAACATTGGGAGTCAAGAGACACCACACATCATTCATGTATCTCAATCATTATCAGCAGAGGAATTGAAAGATTTCACTCATCTCTTTTCAGAAAAGAAGATCAATTTTACATGGACATACTCTGATATGCTAGGCCTGGATCCTTATCTTATCATGCACCATCTTTCCATCACACCAGGAGTTAAACCAATCAAGCAAAAACTCTGTAAGATGCACCCTCACGTGGCACTACTAGTCAAGGCTGAGTGAGAAAAACTGCTAAAAGATGGATTTATCAGAGCTATAGACTATGCAGAATGGATTTCAAACATAGTACATGTGTCAAAGGTAGACAAATCTATTAGGGTTTGCACATACTTTAGAGATCTCAACAAATCTTGTCTGAAGGATGACTTTCCATTGCCAAACATTGATATGAGTCAATATGACTGTTGGGCATGAGATGTACTCACTAATGGATAGATTCTCCAGCTATAATCAGATCAAAATAGCTCCTAGGGATCAAGAAAAGACATCTTTCACCTGTGCATCGGGAACCTTTTGCTGGAATGTCATGCCATTTGGGCTAAAGAACATAGGAGAAACTTACCAAAGAGTGGTAACTACTATCTTTCATGACATGATGCATAACAATATGGAACACTATGTTGATGACACTTCAGTGAAGACTATGAAGAGATCCACGCATATTCAAGAGCTAGGCCATATACTAGACAGAATGGAAAAATTCAAACTCCGACTAAATCCAAAAAAGTGTGCATTTGGAGTGACATCTGGTAAACTAATTGGCTACATCATTTCAAAGAAGGGAATCAACTTTGATCCTGAGAAGGTCCAAGCTATAATGGAAATGCCACCTCCGAAGAACATCAGTCAAATGAGAAGTTTACAAGGATGTCTCCAATCAATCAGACACTTTATTTCTCAGCTAGCAGACAAAGCTCAACCTTTCACAAAAGTATTGAGGAAAGGAGTAATATACAATTGGGATCGATAATGTGAACAACACCTTCAGCAGATCAAAGAGTACTTGTCCAATCCACCAATATTGATGCCACCAATTCAGGGTAAACCATTGATCTTATACATATCAACTATTGATTCATCATTGGGGGCACTTCTAGCGCAACAGTATGAAAATAAAAAATAGAGAGCTATATATTACATCAGCAGAACATTGGTGTCTTATGAAATGAACTACACTATAATAGAAAAAGCATGTTTTGCATTGGTCTTTGCATCACAAAAATTAAGACACTATATGTTAGCACATTCTATCAAGCTAGTAGCTAAGATTGATCCGCTCAAGTATCTTCTCAACAAAGCAACACTCAATAGAAGATTGGCTAAATGGGTCACGGTTCTTACAGAGTTTGATATTGAATATATGGAATGCAAAGCCATCAAAGGATAGGTGATTGCAGATCAACTTGATGAGGCTCCACTTGAAGACACTAAACTGATGCATATAGAGTTTCTAGATGAATCAATAATGCACCTTACTCAACGATCCTAGAAGATGTTCTTTGATGGGTCTTTCACTCAAAATGGTTATGGTGCTACAATACTTTTTATTACTCCTCAAAATTATTCAATCCTGAAGGCTTATAAGATTATTTTCCCTTGTACAAACAACATTGCAGAGTATGAAGCTCTGGTAAATGGGATCAAGCTAGCTATCGAATGGAAGGTTGTTGAATTACACATCTATGGAGATTCTCAGGTAATCATCAATCAAATAAATGATACATATCAGACTCGAGATGAGAAACTGGTGCCTTATAATAGAATGGCTGATGAACTCAAAAAGTATTTTACTTTGGTATCATTCCAGCAGATTCCCATATCAGCAAATAGAGCGGCAGATGTTATGGCCACCTTGGCATCTATACTAGAGTTACAAGAGTCTAATTTTCACTTTGAATTCTTGGTGGAAGAGTTACTTCACCCTGCCTATGATTCTCCTGAGTCTTAGATAGTCTGTTCTATTATTAGACATGACTCATCTTGCTACAGCCACATCTACTCTTATTTGTGTAACCAAATTATCCCAGAAAATCTTACTCATAATGAGAAAAGGAACCTAACACAAAACGCTTCATGATACGTCATCATTGCTAACGATTTGTTTAGCCAAGGTTTGGATATTACATTGCTTAGGTGTCTAGAAACTGAAGAGTCTAAATGTGCATTATCGTAAGTCCATGAAGGTATTTGTGGATCTCATTCTAATGGTCTTACTCTAGCTCAAAAACTACTAAGGGTTGGCTACTACTGGCCAAACATGGAGAAGGACACTATAAAGTTTTCTAAAACTTGTGAGAAGTGTCAGCTACATGGAAATCTCAAACATGCTCCAGCTAGGTATCTCATACCCTTCATTACACATTGGCCTTTTCAGAAATGGGCCTTCGATCTCATTGGTCAGATATATCCTACATCATCCAATGGACACAAGTTTATCATAACTGTCATTGAGTACTTCACTAAGTGGGTAGAAGTGGTTCCACTCATTAAAGCAATCGGTAAACAAGTAGCTCTGTTTATCCTAAACCATATCATCTATAGGTATGGGATACCTTCATCCATCATGACTGACGATGGAGGACAATTCAAGAATAAAGATCTAGACAAGCTCTGTGAAAAATTCAAAATTAAACAACAATGGTCATTTGTATATTACCCTCAAGGTAATGGACAAGTTGAGGCATCTAACAAAAACTTGGTGACTATCTTACATGGAACAATGAACAAATCTGGGAGGGATTGGCATCTGCAGCTCAATCTTGCATTATGGGCTTATAGAACAAGTATCAGAACACCTACTGGGGCTACAATTTTTTCTTTGGTGTATGGGTCTGAAGCAGTATTACCTATTGAAGTGGAAATACCATCTCTAAGAGTTTCTTTGCAAGGTCTTGTTACTGATGAAGACTACAGAATAGCTAGATTGCAAGAGCTCAAATTGTTGGATGAATGTCGGCAAGTGGAGTTTGATCATCTAAGAGTGTATCAAAAGAGAATGTCTAGAGGATATAACAAGAAGGTTTGACAATGAGAATTTTAGGTTGGTGACTTAGTTTTGAGAGAAAATCCTAAAAATCAATAGTTTTGAGATAACAAAGGGAAGTTTGAACCCAACTGGCTGGGTCCCTACATCGCCACTGTAGTCTTTGGCTCTGGTGCCTATCAGCTCTCAACATAAGAAGGAGAATAGCTTCATGAACCAATTAACACCATCTATTTGAAGAAATTATTTACTTAGCATTTTCTGCTCTAGAAAACTGTACAGCTGAAAAATGCCTGAAAAAATTCTAAAAATTATAAAATATCCTGAAAAAAAGGGGAAAAAAAAGAGAGAAAAAGAAAGAAAAAAGAGAGAGAGAGAGAGAGAGAGAGAAAATGCCCTGGTGAAAACCTGGTAAATAGGCACCTTGGTAAAAAAATATATATATCTTTGCTAAGCGGGTGAAAACCTGGCAAACAAGCACCTCTTGTACTCAAGCGCTCCATCTATCAACGCAACATTGGCATTTCCCATTTTCATGAATAATTGCTTTCATTTGTACATATATTTCATTCACTTTTGTGACATCCTGGTTCGTTGGAACCCTCATGGCTTGAAACTAATCAATGTCCTAGTCTTAGGTTAATCGACAGAGAACATTACATGTCCTAAGCAATATCAACCAAGTCAACTTTACGTCAGTGAAACCTGATCGCCCAATCCGAGTTAGTCACCTGTCTCCTGACTACTGGAGAGTTTTATCACTGAGTACACAAGCAAAATAACATAACTAAAAACAATCACTAAACAGTTTGAGCTATGCATGGAAATTTTATTTTTGTGTTGTCTTTTATATTGGTTTTCTATTATTATCCCTCTGAGTAACTCGAGGAAGTCTATCTTGACTAAGAGGAGCAAGGATTGGGGGCATAATATTTTCTTTATTTTCTTCTTGTAGGAATGATTCTGATGATTTGGAAACATCTTATAAGATGGGTGTCTATGATAAGAGCCTTCACATCAAGGTGAAATCGCCACACATACCTCGACTCCACTTATTTGTATGCTACAAGGAGGTTCACATGATTTCTTTGTCTATTTTGAGGGAATTTCTTTATCATGCAATACAGGTCCCTGCAAAATCTATCCAAGGATATGAACGAAAAAAGAGTCATTGCGGACAAGATAATTAATATTGCACATGAAAAGAAAGGAACTCTAATCTGCCTGCTATGTTTGTTAATTCTCAGTGATGAAACTTAAGCATTTCAAATCCAATGACTAGGTTTAGGTTGCATCTCATTTTGCATTTCATTATGTATTTTGTGAATTTAGAGTGATTTCAGTATGTTAATGATCTCTTTATCTTCTTAATGATAGTTTGAAGTTTCATCATTTCTAAGCTAAGTGGTCTCTTTTTCATCACTTCTCTGATTGAGTACTTGTGTATTGAGATGTTTAGCTGCATACATAAGCATTTTATATACATTCATTATCACTCATTTACATTTATCTTATTGCATAGGAAAATGAAAAATTTGCACTACTCATTACTCATTTTCATTCATTTTATTTGCATATGAAAAGAAACAAATACAAACATCCATATTCATTTGCATTACATACATCCATACTGAACAGATATGCATACATATAGAATAAAGTGTATAGAAAAGCATCTCATAAATCGATCGACACAAGTACAATGAAGTCAAATCAAGATATCATATATATATGATCAAGTCTCAGTGTACAAAATAATGTCAACTGGCATATACAAACTCCCATCGGAGCAAGAATCGTAAGGGCTACAAAAAATGGGTGTCTAAAAAAAATCTAAGAGTTACACAAAAAGATCTAGCTCTCTGCCTCTCCTTCATTGCTAGGTGGTGAAGGAGGTGGAGCCCGCTGACCTGGATCCTCCCTAGGTGCCCGAGCTCCCTCCAATTGAGCCATATACTAAGAATATGGTACAACCTGCTGCACTACTAGAACTGCTATGTTGTAAGCCGTAACATAATAGGTTGTCTGACTCGTCTGATGAAGAACCTTCTGCCACAAACCATCTCTCTCTACCCTCATCTCTGCTAGTTGTTGGTCTCACTTCGCCAGCTGAGTCTATGCCACTATCAGTTGTGACTGTAAACCCGCTAAGCGTGCTCTCATCAACCGCACTGTGTCGGCCCCCTGATCCCTCGCAGTCTCTCTGCCTCCATCACCTCCTCCATCTCTACCTTTGTCTCCCCCTTGCTCCTCCCTCCTCTGTCTGACCTACCTCGGAGCTACTCTATCCTCCCCTCCACCACCCTCCATCACCCTCACTCTGCTAAGTCTCATGCCAACAATCCCTAGGGATCCACCCTCTCCTCTCTGCTGCTTCCTACCACCAACTGGCACCTTGATGCTGCTAGTGCTAGGATCACCACCTATCTGCCTTGGAGCCTCAACTCTCGGTACCTACCTTTGTCCTTGTCCCTGTGCCTACGCAAGGGCATCATCCTCAACCTCCTCTATACGAGGTTCTTGCTCTGTTGGATCAATAAATCATGAGAAAGGATGTTGCTGAAACCAATCCTTGTACTAGGGCAACACCCTCGCATCTACAATATCATCCAGGTAATCCCATCTCACCCGCTATAACCCAATCATCTCCTGCATGCCTAAGGCATATGATAGCCTCGGCCTTCATCCCTTCCTTTCCTCATCTGCATAACGTGTGTATGCAGTAAACTCCTGCGAGATCTCCTGAGGCCTACCATACTGCCTCATCACTCGAGTAACAACAAACCGCTCGACCACTATCTGTGATCTTCCTATGAGAGGTTGCATCATAAACAGGTCTCTACAAACTGCTCTCCAATCATCCCAAGTCTCCAGACCCCTATACGGTCTCCATATCATGACTATCAAGTCGTCCAGCTGTCGTCTCCAATAATCGGTCTTGCCCAGATGGGGCTGCGTAATATATCCAAAATATCGATAAATAATAGGCTATTGTGGATCTCTAGCATCATCCACAATCATTCTGCATACTAGGAGATGTTCCCAAGCCCATATCTGTAGTATCAAAACTCCTGCAGCCATACTCTTCCTCTCTCAATAGACAATCTCATGCATCTCATGATAAATATGTGCTAGAATACATGAACCCTGTCCTAACCTCTGGGGCTGCTCCACAAGTCTCTCCAACATCCTAGCCCATATACATAAAAACCCCTATTGTCCCCTATCCGGCATAACAAAGCAACCAATGAATCCTGCCAAGACACAAGCTAGTGGAAAGTTCTCACTGTACCTGGTCATCATCACGTCACAAGTGATAGAATGTACCAAAATGTTTGCATCTCTAAATACCTGTCTCATAGCTAGTATCCCAAGATGTTGTGTTGCGTCATAATCTACCTTAACCCTAGCAAAAGGGATACAGAGAATCTTGTATACTTCCTCAGGAATGATAGTCATCTCCCCAACTGGTAAATGAAATGTATTATGCTCTGAATGGAACCTCTCAACTAATGCAGTGAGCATACTGTGATTCACACAAATATCAGGCAACTCAAGAAGATGAGTCAGTCCACACAAATCTATGTGTGCCCAGTCAACATCAGATAACTGACGAACTAATGTCATGGTCGGTGGAAATACACATCTCAATAACACATGAAGCAATCAAACCTGCAAAAATTAAAGAACGACACATTAGGAAATATTTGAGAAGTAAAACATCATGCAAATCCAACTACATCAATGGCAAAATCAAAATTTCAAGTTTGCACCTTCAAAAAGTCTTACTATTTTTCAAATGACAAAACATCACAGAGGTAGCGACTCGTACGAGTCAGGAATAGGTTGTGTACGACAAAACAGTCTGATACGACACAGGACTAGCCCTAGAATGACAAAATGGGCTCTTTTGAAGGTATTCGTATGACAAAAGGGTAGTTGCAGTACGACAAAACTAATGACCTTAAACGATAAAACAAACTTAATCAGTTTGTCGTACGAGATAGGACCCTGTCTCGCACGACAAAACGAGAATGCCCGACTTCTACATGCCAAAAAATTGAAAAATTCAACAAAAAAATTCAAAATTGAAATGAATAAAAGGCTTAAGATCGATCACTTACCACTGGCTCATATTTTGAGGTCGATTATGTCATCTCTGATGCCCGAATCGATGCACTTGAGTGGGAACCGCCATTTTTCTTCATAGAAGGCTTTTTGAATTTTCAAACTTGGAGGGTTAAAATGAATTGAAAATGACACTTTTACCCCATATATAGCCAAAACCCTAATTTTTCAACTTGCTTCGATGGACATGAAAACTGCACCCTTAGCTAATTTGCCCATCTTGATTCCATTTTCAGGATCGAAATCAAAATTCGAGATCATTTTGCTAGTCAATTTTCAAAATTTGGACTACTTAGCGCTTTTCATCAAAAAGATCAATTCTTTCTTCAAATTGCACTCAATTTCTCATCAAGCCAAATTTTCAAATATTCCTTTGAATCATTTAAGCTCAAATCAAAATCATTGCCAAAAATTGCTTATAATCATGTACCCTCGCTATCTTTCGATTTTGCTCCCGAGGGTGTATACTGATGACCTTATGACCTTATGACCTTACATCTTCAAAGTTGAGAAAATTTTCAAATCTTCATCAAAAGATGAAAAAAAAAATCTTTTCAACTAAAGAAAATCAAATTCTTCTTATTAAGGGCATCTCAGCTTCATCACTTCATATCAAGTTGAGATCTCTCGATCATCTGAATCAAATCAATCACTAGGGGCATATCAGTTTCATCACTTCAAATCAAGCTGATATTTGTCTTCATCTAAATCAATCTCTTAACGTTAATCAGTTTCATCGTTTTTCATCAAGTTGATTATTCATTTAAACTCAATCAAAAGTTTAAAGAGTATATTTGATCACACACTCAATCTAAGCAGGTGTTCAGTTTCATCGCATCAAATCAAGCTGGACAGTTTATCTTCGTTCATCATGTCTTGATCCATATATTTAAAGATCGATTTTATCTTCACTCACTGTGTCTAGTTCAATCAAGTTCTAGATCAGTAAGATCCGCTTCTTGATCAATCAAGTTTAAGTTTGGTATCTTTTCTCTCTATCGTTCCTAGTTCAATCAAGTTCGGGATCGGTATCGCTTTAATCAACTCTGTTCAGCTTCATCGCTTCAAATCAAGCTAAACACCTCGCTCTTCATCTAGTTCATGATCAATCAAGTTCAGAACTCGTATCTCCTAGACATCAACTATTCTTTGAACCAACGCGCTACTCGCACATTAATTCAAAGAGGGGAAAATCTAATACCCTAAAAATGGTCACCTAAACCATGGGCCCCTAATCTCAACAACATCACCAAGGTCCTAACCAAAGGAAATTAAATCAATCTTGAAAACACAATTTATTAATTCTTTAATCATAAAATATTACATGGCAAATCAATTACTCAATATTAATTTATTTATTTATTTAATTAAATCATTCCAAGAAAATCATTTTGATCAATTATCCTATTTAATTTATTAAATATCCTAGCATATTTAATTAATTAATTAATTTGCCATTAATCATAAAAAAAGGAATTGATTTATCACAAAAGAGGAATCAATATGCAAAGTAGGAGCTAAATTGAAAATAAAATAAAAGAATTGAATTGAGAGAAATCAAACTTGGGATATTATTTCTTTCTTCTAAATTGAGAACTTGAAATCAGAAAAGCAATTAAAGGAATTTAATCATTCTCAAAAATTAGAACTCAAAGCTTTTGAGAAAAAGAAGTTCAGTTGCATTGAAAAGACTCTTTTCTTGAATAAATCAAAGAATTGCATAGAATTACCTATTTTTATCTCAAGAGCATGGAATTAATTAAATTATATCTCTAATGCAAACTCAAACTTATAATCTGAATGCATTTCAATTAAACTATAATTGAAATTTATCTCAAGGTTAACTAAATCTAATTTCTCAATTATCTCAATTATCCTAAATTGTGTTTTTTCTTGATCTCTCTTGTGATTCTCTATAAATTCGGCCTTCACCTCTCATTCAAAACACCCTGGAGATTTATTATTATACACTTTTCGCTCTGGAGTCATTGAATATATTGTGCTTGCTTTTTCAGATTATTGCATCTTAGTTTAGCTTTTTGCATATTTAGTTTACTCATATTGCTTGAACCCATATTGCTTGAATCCATTATTGCTTAAACTCATATTGCTTGGATCTTTCATCCATCTTGCATCCATTTAGCTTAATATCATGCTCATATAGATTAAATCCTTCGTCTTGGTGTAGTCTAGTCACTGGTATTGCTTATACAAATCTGAGAGCAATCTTATACTCACATCTTTTAGAAGGCAATTAGTTGATTTGTTATGGTTTTATTATTCATGCTTATATCTGTCTAACCATACATGTAATGACTTAATTGAAGTGGTGTGTCTTGCAGCTTACAGACTTGTTCTACTTTTTCACACACACACTAGGTGCCCATTCAAAGCTAAGCAAAGTCATTAGTTGTGGTGTACAATAATACCAAGTGTTGGAGAGTGCAAAAGTTCCAAAGCCTAATGAGGCACAAACTACGTTCCTAGATGCTTTGTTGGATCCCAAAAATGTTGCTTCACAATCCTGGAACTTAGTTCCACCTTCAAGGCCAAGGATTCATCTTCAAAAAGGTAAAGCAAAGGTTTATCAACAAATTGATAAGGTTTGAAGGCCAATTGATGAGACTGGATAACCTCTTCTACACTTTAGACTCATCTTAAACCCAATAGGATAGGGTTTTCCACCAACTAAAATTCAACGTGATAGTAACAATCAACCACCTTGCCCAATGTATAGTTGACCCCTATATTTGTCACTAGGACAAACTAGCTACATAAAACCTCATATATAGCTTATGTAACACCTTGCTTGTGCACCTATAGACAACTTTAGTGTTTTAATATTCATGGATAATTTCTACAAAGTTTAAACATGCATGTAATTATTCTCTAATAATTTAGTTGATTGGTCTTGCTTAAGATTGTCCCTAGTTTGTAACAAAAAATCATGAACATGTGTATTATAAACTAAATATAATTTATACGCTAAAAAAATTGTATTCAAAAAGTGTGATTGGTCAAATATTCTCATACCAATGCCTATTTAATGGGCATAGAGTCACAATTTACCAAAATGAGCAACAAATAGGAAAAACAAGAAAATGACAAGCTCAGTATTTATATCCACCAGATATATAGAACATCAATTACAAAGCATACTTAACTGTTAGAATATTTAATCTTTACTTGGCTTAGGTTTATTTGTATTTAGTTTAGGATATTCCTTTGGAGTCCCTACATGTAATCTGTCCTCTAGTACATGTGTGAGGACAAGTGATTTCTTTTATTTTCTTTTATTAAGAAATATTAGATTTCCTCCTTAAGAGGATGTGGACACATGACACACATTTTATGAATGGTAGCATTCATAGATTTGGGAGTTACTTTGTAACTCCTCTCCTCATCTCTATTTAAGAGATGTCTCCTCTTTCATTTCTTCTTAATGACATTATTGTAAAGAGCTTCTTGCTCTCTCTTTCTCTCTCATTTTAGGCATTGCCTCATTCATAATAACACAAGGGGTTTTTCTTTGCTTTTCCCCTTTCAAAAGTTGTTGTGCCTCCTTCACATTTGGGTGATTGCTCCAAGGTTTCTGCATTTCTCTTGGTAACATTTACTTCATCAATAAACTTACTTGGATTTTGTTTTTCTTTCCTTGCTCTTGTATTTCCTTTCATGGTATCAGAGTAGGTTCTAATCCTTGTTTCAAGTTGAGATTGATGAACGTTACCATTTTGTGGAGCTCACCTTTCTTGGAGGTACTTATTTTGAGAGAAGAGAAAAGCTTGTTCTTTAATGTTTTGTTGTGCAGGTTTTTATTTAAGTTTAAATTTTATTTTTTCAAAACTTGTTAAATGCAAGATTAATCCATTTTGATTCTAGTTTAAATTTTATTTTTTAGTTTTGGAAGTCTTACCGCCAAAGATTTTTTTTCTTTTAGTTTGAGTTTTGGTTTTGGAAGGCTTGCCGCCAAGACATTCTCTGTTTATTTGCAGGTTCTAACATTTTATTTTACAATACTTGTTTCAAATTTTTATTAAATTTTAAATCTTTCTGTTTTGTGTAGATTTTAACATTTTATTTCACTTGTAGATTATTATTGATTTTTTTTTCTAACAATTTTTGTTTGCAGATTCAAGAACTATTTTAGTTTCTCTTTGCTCTAATCATTTTATTTTTCAATATTGTTTCAATCCTTTATTAAATTTTAAATCAAAATGAAACTTATTTCTGATTCAATATTGTTTAAATAATTTTGCCTCTATAATATGTAACGTATCTGCACTCTTGGATTCTGCCTCTATAATATGTAACATCTCTGCAAAGTTTTCTTCTACCTCTGTAATTTTAATTTGTAACACCTCTGCAAAGTTTTCTTAGTATAAAATATTTTTCATAGATATGTAAGTTTTAATAATAAGACAAGTTTTTAATTTTGCAAGATTTGAAGCTTTAAATGAGATAATCTAAAAAGTTTCTTTAATTTTATCTATTCAAAGTTTCTCATATAAAATCTTTTTAAAGCTTTTAAATAAAGCTTTATTGAAACTTTTCTAAATAACATTTTCTTATAGATATTAAGAATATTTAATAAAATTAAAACTTATTTTTTTTAATAAAAAGTTAGTTTTTTTATAAAGTTTTTTTTTTTAAATTATTCTTTTCTTATACATACATATCTTAAAAGGTTATAATTTTTTAGTAATAAAGCTTTTAATATATATGTAATTTTTAAATAATTTTTTTTAATATAACTTGTTTTCCATTTTATTAAAGGTCTAAAGTTTTTAAGATAAAGTTTATTTAATTACATTTAAAGTTTTTTTTAATTTAAATTTATTATTAAAAGAATTGAAAATAAAGTTTTTTTTTAATAAAAAGTTTTTAACTTTTTTTTTAACTTTATTTTATAGTAAATTATTATTCAATTTAAAAAAGGGGGTTATTTTTTCTAATCTTTTATTTTGCAACTATGTCTACATTAATTCAGGAAATTAAATTAAATAGTTCTAATTATCATTCATGGAAAATGCATATTTCTTTTATTTTTTCATTTCAAGCACATTTTGGATGTTGCTACTGATAAAACCTTTGAACCTGCTTCAACTACTCCTCAAGCCGACCAAGATAGGTGGAAGGCTCAAAATGAGGAGGCACTTGGTTTAATTGGTATTTCGATGGTTCATAAATTGTATGTTCTTATTGGAAATTGTACAAAAGCATATGAATCATGGGAAATTTTTAAAACAACTTATGATAGTTCAAATGAATCCTGAAAAATTCAGCTTCAAGATCAACTCGAAGATCTCAGGTATACAGATTTTAAAACCATGGATGAATTCTTATTAAAGTTTGATCATTACTGGTGAATTAACTGATTTAGGAGTTACTCTAGCTGATATACGTTTAATTCATCTTATTCTTAAAAAAGTCTTCCTCGTCAATTTCAGCAATTTATTACTAATATTCATGCTCGGCTTGCTAGTCCTAGTTTAGCTACTCAATTAACTTATGATATTTTTCATAATATATTATGTCAAGAGGAAGCTAAATTAATTCAATTTGGTACTCTTAAAAGTACTGAACATGCTTTTATGTCTAAAAATCAAAATCATAATAATCATTTTAAATCCAATAATAATAATAATCATAATAATCATTATTTTAATGATAAATTTCATTCCAAATTCTATAATAACAACTCTAATAATAATCAAAAGAATAATTATTCTAAGAGGCCCCATTGTATGTATTGTGGTAAGGATGGTCATGTGACTAATAATTGTTTTAAGAAGCAAAATGGTAAAAAGCCCATGAACCAAAATAATCAAAATAATCAACAACATAAACCTCATTATAAGAAAGGTAATAATAATGGCAATTCATCTCATCATGCATTTACATGTACTTATAAGTGGATTATTGATTCAAGTGCATCTCAGCATGTTACTTCTCATAAAGAATGTTCTGAATCTTTGCATCCTGATACTTCCAATATTCCTGTCCAATTAGCTAATAATCATAGTTGCAAAGTTGAAGGTATTGGTGATGTGAATGTTCCTAATGGGAAATTACATGATGTTCTTTATGTTCCTGAATTAAAATCAGATTTGCTTTCAATTCCTAAACTTTGTCAAGATTATACGATTAACTTTTATAGGGGCATGTGTTATATCATTGATTCAAAAACTAATCATGTTATTGCTACTGCTAAAATGGATACTAATAACTTATTCGAGTTCTATGAATTTGCTCCTACAAAGTATTCTTTGCTTACTATTATTGATTTTACTATATGGCATGAAAGACTTGGCCATCTCAATTTTGATTATATTTCATTGATGCAAAAAGAAAATATGGTTGATGGATTGCCTACTATTGTTCATTCTCAAATTGTTTGTAATGGTTGCATGAGTGGTAAGATGCATAGGGAACCCTTTCTTTATGGTAAATCTTGGAGGGCATATACTAAATTGCATCTAGTTCATAGTGATCTCTTGGGTCCCATGGAGAATCCCTCCTTCCAAGGTTTAAGGTACGCTCTTACCTTTGTTGATGATTTTTCAAGGAGAACATGGATATATTTCCTTCATAGTAAGGATCAAGTGCTTGATGTGTTTACTGAATTTCATATGTTTGTAGAAAGGCAATCTAGTTCTAAAATTAAGGTTCTTTGTACTGACAATGGAAGAGAATATGTCAATAATCCATTTAATGCTTATTTAAAATATTTTGGAATTAAACATGGGCTTACAATTCCTTATACACCACAACAAAATGGTTTGGCAAAACGAAAGCATAGGACCATTGTGGAAATGGCAAGATGTTTATTGCATGCAAAATATATGGATTACAAGTTTTGGGCTGAAGCTATGGCTTATGCAACTTTTTTAATTAATAGAACACCTACCAAAGCCTTAAAGGATAAAACTCCTAAAGAAGTTTGGTCTAGTAGAAAGCCCAATTTGCAGAATTTAAGAATTTTTGGTTCCACAGCTTATGTTCACAAACCTAAGGAGAAAAGACAAAATTAGATGCTAAATCTTCTCCTTTTATTTTTGTTGGTTATGATGAAAATACTAAAGGTTATGGAGTTTACAATCCTATTACTAACAAGGTAAAAGTTGCAAGAGATGTTTGTCTTGCAGAAAAAAGGCATTCATGATTGTTCTAAAGTGGAGGATGATGAACTTTCTCAAAGAAAAGTTGTTCTTGTGGAGAACCAACCTCCTTCTCTTAACCCTACTCCTAATGCATCTCTTTCTATTCCTTCTAGTGATAGTGATGATGATACTAATAACTCTACTCCTCATGACTCTTCTTCTAGTGATGAATCCATTACTTCTAAAAGAAGACCTAAATGGTTTATTCTTTAATTCAAGATAGTGATGAATACTTAGCTAGAATGGATAGACTTCAAGCTAGAAGAGTTAATTATTGTAATTATGCTTTAATGTCTACTATTATGAATTCTAATGATCCGAAAACATTTGATCAAGCTAAAAATCAACCACATTGGCAAAAAGCAATGAAGGAAGAATATGATACTTTAATTTCTTGTTTCGTGTAAGTGGTTGTATAAAACTAAATTGAATGCAAATAATGAAGTTACTAAGTTTAAAGCTAGATTAGTTGCTAGAGGTTTTTCTCAAATTGAAGGCTTAGATTATAGTGAAACTTTTGCTCCCGTTGCTAAAATGTCTACTTTAAAACTTGTTCTTGTTTTACCTTCTATAATGAATTGGCCTATTCACCACATGGATGTTAAAAGTGCGTTTCTTAATGGTGATTTACATGAGGAAATTTATATGTCTCAACCTTCTGATTTTGTTAAGGAAGGTAATGAACATTTAGTTTGCAAGTTAAAGAAATCAATGAACCAATCTCCTAGGGAATGGTATTCTAAGATAAATGCATTCTTTCTTTCTCAAGGTTTCATTAAAAGTAAAAATGATCCAAATTTGTATATTAAACATAGTGAAGATAACATTGTGATTATTATTTTATATGTAAATGATTTAATTCTAACTTCAAGTTCCAATAATTTGATTTCTAAAATTAAGTTTCAACTCAATCAAAAATTTCAAATGATTGATTTAGGACTTTTACATTATTTTTTGGGAATGCAAATTTGGCAAACAAGTAATGGTATTTTTCTATCTCAAAGTAAATATGCTCAAGATATTTTAGATGAGTTTACAATGATTGATGCTAGCCATGTTTCAATTCCTATTCAATTAGGCACTAAGTTAATGCTTGATATGCAAACTCCACTTGTTGATCCAACTTTGTATAGACAGTTAGTTGGAAGTTTGAATTATTTAACTCTTACTAGACCAGATATTACTTATAGTGTTGGTTTGGTTTCAAGATTCATGTCTAAACCTCAACAAACACACTTTAAAGTTTCTAAGAGAATTTAAAGATATATTAAAGGAACTATTAATGTAGGTTTGTTTTATGATGCAAATTCTGATTTTACTTTAAAAGGTTTTACTGATTCCGATCTAGGTGGAGATCATAATGTTGGTGTTAATTTTATCAGATTTGAGAATGTTAAGGGTTATTTTATTTATCAAAGTACTTATTTTATCATATATTGATTTGATCTCTTTTGAATATAAGCAAGTAAGAAACACCAATCAAAAATTATGATTTGTATTTCAATGAATATGTAACAGCAATGTTCGGTTTTCTTTGTGCAGGTCGACTGGTTTAATATTTTTGATTTATATGTTGTCCCTTAATCGTAGCTATACACCATATATACAATGGTGTGGAGGCATGCCTACGTAGAGGCATGCCTCTATGTGGAATAGCATCCACATAGAGACATGTCTCTACGGACCCGTGAGGGTTAGACCGATAAACATTAAAGACAATATGCTAAGATGCAAGATGGTATAATTAACCAATTAGACTTTAAGTCAACTAATGTTTGTCAAGCGATTAAATGTAACAAGTCGATTATATCGACTATTGGTTTTAATAAACATATTTAATAATCAGTTTTTACTGTATTACAAAAATGTATGTATATATTATATATACATATATATCAATAATGTAAATCACAAACATTATTGTATATATAGATATATAGATACATATATACATTTGTAATATATATTAATATATGAGTATTAAATCCAATCATCAATTACAAATATGTCGGTGACAATGCATATAAGCTAATTTAACATAACTTGCAAGGATAAGCAACTATCAAATGCTTAAGGCCAATTGGCCACTTAAGCATTTGATTTCGACGATCAGAATTATCTGACTAAAGCTACACAACATTAACACTCCCTCTTAGCTAGGGAGGATTAATTATATCCCAAACAAATGGCATCACCTTCTCGTGATATCAAAGAATCATGAAATAACGACAAATATCACATCTCATGATATTTTGTCATGGTTCTCAAAGAGTATCCAAGATCCATGATATGTGCACTAGTATCAAGTCACATGATACCTATCATGGGGATATAAATCATGGCCTATCCATGAATATTACATCTCATAATATTCACCATGATCGTCTCAATCATTATGATTTCTCAAGATATCAATCATAATGCCTGTGCAGATGCAAACTATCATGACAAAGTTGCAGATATCAAGTCTCATGATATCTATTCATGATAGTGAGGTTAGACTATTGTGAAGTCGTCGCTCTACAGTATTAACCAAAATAAGTGAAACTTTGAAAAATCGTCATCTTTCAAAGTCACACAAAGATTAAATAATCATATAGTTTCACGCATGACAAATAAGAAATAGTACAATAGATCAAAAATTACATTCTCAATTTAACTTACATTTTCAACCATGCCAAGTTTCTTACGAAAGTACTCAACCTTTTCTTTTGACCCGGAATATAAATCTTGTAAGCTTTGGAGGTTTCACTATAACCTACAAAAATGTCTTTTCTCCCCGAGGGATCTAGCTTGGTCCTCTTTTCTTTTGTATATGAATATATACAGGACAACCAAAGATTCTTAGATGGCTTATTTCAGGCTTAACTCCAGAGAAGGCTTCTTCTGGGGTTTTATTATCTAGGAGAGAGTGAGGGCTCTTGTTTTAAATGTATACACCAGTGCTAGATGCTTCTACCCAAAAGGTGTTTAAATTTTGGTCATACATCATGGCTCTAGCAGCTTCTACAATAGACCTATTTTTCCTTTCTGCTAACCCATTTTGTTGGGGGTTGTGGGGAACAGTGTACTCCCTCTTAATCCCAGCATTTTTACAAAAAATCTTAAATATTTCTGAAGTGTATTCCCCCCCATTGTCTGTCCTTCAGATTTTTATTTTCTTACAAGATAGATTTTCTACTAGGGCTTTGAATTCCTTAAATCTCGTAAGGATTTCTTTTGACCCTTTACATTGTAGGAAATAGATCCATGTCTTCCTAGAATAGTTATCAACAAAAATTATGTAATATAACAAACCTCCTAAGGAGGTTACAGACATTGGTCCACATAAATCAGAATGAAAAATTTCTAATATATTTGTAGTTTTGCTAGTGCTAGAGTGAAACATACCTTTTGTCTTCTTTCCAAGAGCACATCCTTTGAACATACCTTCATGATTTTGTTTTAATTTGGGTAGACCAATCACCAACTTTTCAATTATGGGAAGAGCTCAGAAATATAGATGCCCTAACCTCTTGTGCCAGATTTCATTTGAGTCTCGTGATTCATGTAACAAAGCTTGAGAGAGAGACGTGCATAGTTTATAAAGGCATCTGTTCCTTACTCTAATTGTGTAGGCTTTCTTTATGGTTGAATTCTTTGTCTAAGCCAAGACTTTTACTTCCATGAAGGGGACTCTATAACCCTTGTCTTCAAGTGCTGAAATGGAGACTAGATTTCTTTTTATCCCTGGTACATATAGTACTCTTGAGAGTTGATGAGAAATCCTTGATTTCATATTTATGGTGCAAGTCCCAATCCCTTTCACAGGGTAGCTTGAATCATCCCCAATGGTTACTTCTTCATTTGAATATTCTTTTAAGTCATCAAGATGTTTTTTGAATCCAGTAATATGCATGGATGCTCCACTGTCAATTACCCAAGTATTAAGATTTGTTGAGACTTGACTTGAAAGAGCAGAGTAGAATACAAGCTTTTCTGATTTTCCAACTTCTGCAATGGAGACTTGAATCTTTAATCTGTCTGGAAACTTAATGGCATAGTGTTTGTTAGCACATATTTTTATAAAATACTTTGTGCTATATATAGATGCCCTTTTTCTTATCATTCGAGCATTTACTGCGGGTATTGTATATGCAGGAGCATACTGAATAAAATGGAGTTGTCCAAAGATTAACCGGCATCACCAAGAGCCTCAAACCTACGCATATAGAACGGTGGAAAAGGCTTTGGAAACTTTCAAGTGTGTTGCGCTAACAGAGGGAAAGCCTTTATCCCATATTGTTTGTGGGATAAGCTCGTTTAACGTTTAAGTCCAAAACGGCCCGTATGATAACTATCGAAAGACAAAAGACTTTTGGCATGAAGAAGGCTGAAGCCGGTGGACCCCATGCGTGCGTGTATCCCAAGGAAACCAAAGTTTTACAATAGACTGGTGAGGATGGAGGCTAAATCTTGAGCAAGTTTGACTTATCGGACGATGATCATGGAGGATCTGACCATCGTCGCTATGTCGCAAGATAGAGATGCACGTTGGTTTAAACCCGTGACTTGGCGACTAAGCACGTGCGAAAAAAGGGAGGTTTATGAGCACGCAAGTTCGAAGTGGATCAATGGTCATCACTATACCGCAAGATGGTGTTGCACGACCTATATCCCCCACGACATAGAGACTGCCAAGGTGACAGATGAGGTGTCATCTTGGTAAATCTACAAGCGAATCAGGATGTGCCATGTGGTGGAGCACAAAAGAAGAACCCAGGTCTAGTAGCAGATGAAATGGCAAGATACATGGTGTCCAATGGCACTCGAGGTGGATCCGCGGGTGAACCAAAAAGTGATACGCAGCACGGACAGACAAAGAAAAGAGAGAGCCGCTCAGGCAGGGTTAAAGGGCGAGCAGATAAGGACGATCAGACGATCAAATGAATTGATCCAATGGTGGTCGCTATACCGCGATCGGAAGGTGCTCGATGTGTATTCATCGTGACTTGGCGACTAATAGCTAGCAGCAAGTAACAGACTAAGGCAGTTTAAGGAAAATGGTTGAAGTGAAACAGTCTAGCGGTGCAGAGCTTATCGAACAAACTTAGGCTGCGATGGATCTCAAAACAGACTCATCGAAAGCAACAGTTTCATCGACATGAGGTTCATCAAACAAATCAGATGTGGTCCCATCGAAAACAAAAGGTATCGATGAAATTGAAGAATCGATAAGACTTGTGAATAGCTTGCCGATAAGGAAGTTTGGTCGAAAAGATAAACGGTGACCCTCGAACGAACCAGAAGAAGATACATGGCACGATGGATGCGCAACAAAGGGGAAAATTCCTAAAAATAATAAAAGGCAAGTATATTTTCTGCTTTACATTATCTGAAAGTGCATTAAAGATAAAAGTTACTTATATTTGAATGAATGCCTTGAAAATATATTTTAGGGTAAGGTATTATTTTATATGGATGGATGCTATGTTTTCAAAATATTGAAGGGAAATACTTTGGTTTTATTGGACTATTTTAAACAAGTATTTATACAAAGATGATTGACTTTTCAAAATCTAAGGTGGAGTATATTTAATTTTCAAATCAAGGAATTTTATTGGCTCATTTTGTGTGCAGAAAATAATGAGAATATAATGAATACTTGCCGAGGAATTTTATCAAGGCAAAGAATAGAAGACACATTATTAAAGCATCATTTAGTATTTTAAGGGTTTTCATTTGTAATTTTTTATTAAACCAAAGGGTGTGTCCTTTGGAGGGAAACTGTCTGTAACTCCCGTTTGTATGAAAGGGTGTGTCCTTTCATATATGCCTTTTTATTCACACCCTTTCATACAAACGGGAGTTACAGATAGTTTCCCTCCAAAGGACACACCCTTTGGTTTAATATACAAGGTTCGTTGTTTCTTTTTCCAAATATTATGTACACTTTTGTGTTGATGAGTTATCTTTATCCTCTTGATAAATCTATTTATAGATTTGCTATGATGTGAATCAAATGTCGTTGCATTAAGTGAAAGATTGAGTTCGTACTATTTGTGTAACGCATACTAAACCTTCATAGTTGATGAGAAATTGTCCATTGAGTTGATAAGATATTTTGTCCACGGAGTGTCATATATATCCCCGGATATAGGCACTGGTCTGTTATTGATCTTTTAAGGTTTTGCTTTGTATGCATTCAAGGTTCTTGATAGAGAGACGTTCTTCCCAAATCCTATATGAACTGATCTATGCAGCTTTTATTTAAGTCCTCAAAGCAATCTCATTTTCAATATACATTCATAATCATTTATTTTTAAAGCATTCAGTTAAAGCACATAATAAAGCATAGTTGCAGAACAATAATTCGCCAGTTGTGTAAACTTGCTATAAAGTTTAAATCTACTATAAAAAATCTCTTGTGTGCTTCAGAGGAAGAGGCACACCCACCTTTGTTCAGTGGAGCCTAAAGTGTAGAGGGATTTGGTCTTCGACCATCCTTGTTCGTTGGCCAAGGCTGATTGGACTACTTGAGGATTTTGCAAGTCTTTTGGTTTTCCAATCTGTGGTTTTGGGCACCAACAGATTGGCGACTCTACTGGGGAGTTGTCACATGAAGTTTTCAGAATCTTTGGTAGTTTGTTTCAGACTCTACTGGAGGAGAGATCCCACAAGATCAGTTAAGTTGGTAATATTTCATCCTAGGAGGTGGAGACTCTAGATTTTAATACATGAATAATAATTGGTATGTTGAGAAAATAAGAGAAACCCCTAGGAATTTGTCTATAAGATTTATGCAGGGGAGGAGGTCTCTGCACAAGGGACAAGAAGATTTTGTTCAGTCGAGTCCCAAGAAAACGAACAAAGAGAAGAAATCAAACATGGCATTTGAAGGATATAAGAGATTTCCTAGTAGGGAGGAAGATTCTTCATCTGTTGGCAAATCTGAAAAATAGGGAGGAAAATCCTTTCTATAAAATAAGTACAAAAGATAATAGACATAGTCATGATGACATCTTGACTAAGGAGGACAAGCAACTAGATGAAATCATACTTAAAATGGCCTATTCAAATGGAGGTGAATCCAATATGGCGAAAGCTCTTAAGAGACAACTAGATTGGGTGTTACAAAAACTAGGAATAAACAGAGATACAATTCAAAGCCCTAGGCCAGAAAAAATTGAAGACAAAAGTAAAGGTGAAGGAAATAGGCCAGAAATTCCTAAATATAGTCCCCCTCATATGAGAAGAATAGAACAGCCTTTTGAAACTTATGATAACCCGTTATTAAATAGAACTAGAAGATGGAGGGATGTACATAGGGATCAAAGTGAAGAAAGGCATGAGGATGGAAAAGGAACGGAAATGGGGGAAATGATGGGAACTGGAATAATAGAAATAGGGGTAACCATATAGGAGGTAATGGGTATGGCAGCAGTCAAAATAATGGACATAATAGAGGTAACAATGGTAACTATGGAAATGGTAGTGGTGGAGATAGGAACAACAATAATGGGAATGGAGGTAATAATGAAAACAATGGCAATAATAATGGTGGTGGAAACAGTGGGAACATTGGTAACTATGGAAACAATGGTGGATTCAATAGAGGAAGTATGAACAATCAAGGCAACCATCATGTCTTTGCAAAAAGTGGAGAAAAATCATATTACTTGCAGGATACTGATGGAGAAGTGCTGGAATTTCCAATTCATGCACAATATCTCAAACATTTCTTCTCTTGATGATCAGGGAGTATTTCTTGTATTATAATAATATATTTTTTCTCTTATTTTCTGTTATATGTTTTCAATTTTTATTTTGGTTTGCTTTCCAGAGATAACTAGGATCTTGCTATGTCCTTAAAGAGAACATACATCCCAGAAAGAACCACAGTTAGAACATATTTTTACAAAATACTTTGTGCTATATATAGATGCCCTTTTTCTTATCATTCAAGCATTTACTATAGGTGTTTTATATGCAGGAGCATACTGAATAAAATGGAGTTGTCCAAAGATTAACTGGCATCGCCAAGACCCCCAAACTTGTGCATATAAAACGGTGGAAAAGGCTTTGGAAACTTTCAAGTGTGTTGCGCTAGCAGAGGGAAAGCCTTTATCCCACATTGTTTGTGGGATAAGCTTGTTTAACGTTTCATTCCAAAAAGGCCCGTATGATAACTGTCGAAAGATAAAAGGCTTCTGGCATGAAGAAGGTTGAAGTCGGTGGACCCCACGCGCGCGTGTATCCCGAGGAAACCAAAGGTTTACAACAAACTGGCGAGGATGGAGGCTAAAGCTCTAACAAGTTTGACTAATCAGATGGTGATCATGGAGGATCTGACAGTCGTCGCTATGTCCCAAGATAGAGATGCACCCTGGTTTAAACCCGTGAATTGGTGACTAAGCACATGTGAAAAAAGGGAGGTTAACGAACACACAAGTTCGAAGTGGATCAACGGTCATCGCTATACCGCAAGATGGAGTTGCACGACCTATATCCCCCGCGACATAGCGACTGCCAAGGTGGTAGATGACGTGTTGTCCTGGTAGATCTGCAAGCGAATCAGAATGTGCCACGTGGTGGAGCGCAAAACAAGAATTGAGGTCCAGTGGAAAATGAAATGGCAAGATAGACGGTGTCTAGTGGCAATCGAGGTGGATCCACGGGTGAACCAAAAAGCGACACGTGGCATGGATAGACAAATAAAAGAGAGAGTCGCTCAGGCAGGGTTATAGGCCAAGCAGATAAAGACGATCGGGTGGTCGGACGAATTGATCCAATGGTGGTCACTATATTGTGATCGGAAGGTGCTCGATGTGTATTCATCGTGACTTGGCGACTAACCGCTATGGCAGGAAGTAGACTGAGGTGGTTAAGGCAAACTATTGAAGTGAAACAGTTCGACGGTGTTAAACTTATCGAACAAACTTAGGTTGCGATGGATCTCAAAACAGACTCACCAAAAGCAACAATTTCATCGACATGAGGTTCATCGAAGAAATCAGACGCGGTCCCATCGAAAACAAAAGGTATCACTGAAATTGAAGAATTGATAAGACCTGTGAATAGCTCGTTGATAAGGAAGTTTTGCCGAAAAGATAAAGGGTGACCCTCGAACGAACCAGAAGAAGATATGTGGCACGAATGGATGGGCAACAAAGGGGAAAATTCCTGAAAATTATAAAAGGGAAGTCTATTCTCTGCTTTACGTTATTTGAAAGTGCATTAAAGATAAAATTTATTTATATTTGAATGAATGCCTCGAATATATATTTTAGGGTATGGTATTATTTTATATGGACGGATGCTATGTTTGCAAAATATTGAAGGGAAATACTTTGGTTTTATTGGACTATTTAAATAAGTATTTATACAAAGATGATTGACTTTTCAAAATCTAAGGTGGAGTATATTTAATTTTCAAATCAAGGAATTTAATTGGCTCATTTTGTGTGCAGAAAATAATGAGAAGATAATGAATACTTGTGGAGGAATTTTATCAAGGCAGAGAATAGAAGACACATTATTAAAGCATCATTTAGTATTTTAAGGGTTTTCATTTGTATTTTTTTATTAAACCAAAGGGTGTTTCCTTTGGAGGGAAACTGTCTGTAACTCCCATTTGTATGAAAGGGTGTGTCCTTTCATATATGTCTTTGTATTCACATACTTATACAGAGTCATTTTTTATGTAAAAAAAAGAGGGTCATAAGAACAACATAAGGCTGTAGGGATTGAATATCATTTTGTAACAGAGAAGTCTATAGGAAGAAGAAGTATCATTTTCGTGCAAGCAATCTGTAATGAAGTATTTACAAGTGCAGCTTATGTATGCAATCATTTCCTAAAGATTAATATACAAGGTTCACTGTTTCTTTTTCCAAATATTGTGTACACTTTTGTGTTGATGAGTTATCTTTGTCCTCTTAATAAATTTGTTTATAGATTTGCTATGATGTGAATCACATGTCATTGCATTAAGTGAAAGATTGGGTTGTTATTGTTTTATGTAACACATATTGAACCTTCATAGTTGATGAGAAATTGTCTCTTGAGTTGATAAGATATTTTGTCCACAGAGTGTCATATATATCCCCGGATAGAGGCATTGATTTGTTATTGATCTTTTAAGGTTTTGATCTTTATGCATTCAAGGTTCTTGATAGAGAGACATTCTTCCCAAATCCTATATGAACTGATCTATGCAAATTTTATTTAAGTCCTCAAAGCAATCTCATTTTCAATATACATTCCTAATCATTTCTTTTCAAAGCATTCAGTTAGAGCACATAATAAAGCATAGTCACAGAACAATAATTCACCAGTTGTTTAAACTCGTTGAAAGGTTTAAATCCACTATAAATAACCTCTTGTGTGCTTGAGAGGAAGAGGCACACCCACCTTGTTTCAGTGGAGCCTAAAGTGCAGAGGGATTTAGTCTTCGACCATCCCTGTTCGTTGGCCAAAGCTGATTGGACTACTTCAGGATTTGGCAAGACTTTTGGTTTTCCAATCTTTGGTTTTGGGCACCAACAGATTGGCGACTCTGCTGGGGAGTTGTCACACGAAGTTTTCAGAATCTTTGGTAGTTTGTTTCAAACTCTACTAGACAAGAGATCTCACAAGATCAGTTAAGTTGGTAATATTTCATCTTAGGAGGTGGCGACTCTACATTTTAATACATGAATAATAATTGGTATGTTAAGAAAATAAGAGAAACCCCTAGGAATTTGTCCATAACATTTATGTAGGGGAGGAGGTCTCTGCACAAGGGACAAGAAGATTTTGTTCAGATGAGTCCCAAGAAAAGGAACAAAGAGAAGAAATCAAACATGGCGTTTGAAGGATATAAGAGATTTCCTAGTAGGGAGGAAGATTCTTCATCTACTGGAAAATCTAAAAATAGGGAGGAAAATCCTTTCTATAAAATAAGTACAAAAGATAATAGACATAGTCATGATGAGATCTTGAATGAGGAGGACAAGCAACTGGATGAAATCATACTTAAAATGGCTGATTTAAATGGAGATAAATCCAAGATGGCGAAAGCTCTTAAGAGACAACCAGATTGGGTGTTGCAAAAACTAGGAATAAACAAAGATGCAATTCAAAGCCCTAGGCCAGAAGAAATTGAAGACAAAAGTAAAGGTGAAGGATATAGGCCAGAAATTCCTAAATATAGTCCCCCTCATATGAGAAGAATAGAACAACCTTTTGTAACTTATGATAACCTGTTATTAAATGTAACTAGAAGACGAAAGGATGTACATAGGGATCAAAGTGAAGAAAGGCATGAGGATGGAAAAGGAACGGAAATGGGGGAAATGATGGGAACTGGAATAACACAAATAGGAGTGACCATATAGGAGGTAAAGGGTATGGCAGTAGTCAAACTAATGGACATAATAGAGGTAACAATGGTAACTATGGAAATGGCAGTGGTGGAGATAGGAACAACAATAATGGCAATGGAGGTAATAATGAAAATAATGGCAATAATAATGGTGGTGGAAATAGTGGGAACAATGGTAACTATGGCAACAATGGTTGATTCAATAGAGGAAGTATGAACAATCAAGGCAACCATCATGTCGGCAGACGGCCTATAATCATTGAAAGATACAGACAGTTGGATTTCACTGGCATTGTTGGTTATCCAAATCAGATCACTAGTGATTTAAGATCAACAATCCCCAAATTCTCAGGGAATGGAATTGATTCAGCAGAACAACATGTAGTTAATGTAAAAAATATCATTGAAGAATTTGAGTTTCCTCATGAGGATATATTCATGAAGTTGTTTGTTCAATCTTTGACAGAAGATGCAGGGGAATGGTATAGGAATCTTCTTGATGGATGTATCGGCAGTTGGGATGAGTTTGTAACGTTGTTCTTGGAAGAATTTGGAGATCACAATGATCCTTCATTTGCATCCCATGAATTAACAAGTATAAAGAAAAGTCAGAATGAATTAGATGATGAGTTTAATAAAAGATTTAATAAAGTATTAAATAGAATACCCAGAGATGTCAGACCTATTGATTCTTTTCTAATTAACTTTTATTTGAGTGCTTTTGAAAGAAAAACCCATTCTGAGATTTTGTCTCATAGACCTGATACTCTACAACAAGCATTCAAGATTGCTGCTATTATTGAGAACAATAGGAAGGTTGCTAGGAAATTGCTAAAAGAGATGATCCAAAGTTATACAATACTAGGATTCCCAAGAAAGATGACCTTACTCAGATCATGGACATGCTTAAGGACATAAAATGTAAACAAAATCTTAATGAAAAGCCACCATACAGAAATAATAAGAAAATGAATTTCAATAGGCCAAGACTCCATGATATGCCTTATAACACCAACTGGAAGGATGGGAGGCCAGTAAAACCAAATCTGAATAAAGAAACTCGAGATCCACCGAAGAGAGCAAATAACTTTGTGGGAGATTTTCCATGGTGTGAGGTCTACAACCTTCCCCGTGATGAAAATCAATGCATGATTGCACAAGGTCTGACGGAGGATTGGCATGAAGAAGAGGAATGTGAGCCTACACTTAATGGTCTGTCATCAGATCCCATGTGGGGTAGAGATGAGTATTCATCTGAGGAAGAGCAACATTCAGATATGCAAAGGATGAGAAACCATCAACAGTATAGCATTTAGCAAGTTTTTTCTGATGATGATGAAGATACCCATGCCTTGAGAAAAATGTTTCAAGATGAAGCAGTGCCTTCTTTGAGAAACTTGACTGAAGAGGAGAATAGATCATTCACAGTGGCTATTGTTGCCCAGGCCAAGAGTATTTACCAGCTGAGAAATAGAATAGTGAATCATGAATAGGGAGGCCTTCAGGAATATTCACAAAAGTCTCAAAAGAAAGTGTGAACAAGCAGGCAAATGGCAAGAAAGGAAAAGAGGATCCAAGTGAACCGGAAAAGTAGGTTGATGCTCTAAATTTGGTCAAGCCTATGGAGAAAAAAAAAATCAATAAGCCTCTTTAAAACTGTGGAACTTTTATTTATCAAGCGTTGTCTCAGGTAAAAATTTATATGCCTTTGCTTGAAGTGATGAAATTTCTAGATTACAAGAATGAGACTTTGAAAATCATATCAAATGTGGGTGATGCCAATAAAGAAAATCCAAAATCAAAAGAAGATCCTCCTGTGGTATATTTAGGCACGTCCATTACCAAAAACTTCACACAAGTGGATCATTTTTATTTAACACTGCTTATAAACAATAAGATGGTAAAAAACTGCATGATAGACTTAGGTGTAGCAGTAAATATTATGCCAGAGGATGTCATGAGAGAGATGGGAATGAAGGTAGATACCCCTTATGGAAAATGTTATGCAATGGATAATAGGTCAGTCCCAATGGTCGGGATCATGAAGGATATTTAGTTCAGGTTTCCAGCTTGTCTAGACACTACTTATAAAATAGATGTAACAGTTGTACAAGTGCCTGTGAACTATGGAATGTTGCTATCCAGACAGTGGTCAAACTTGGTAGGTGGATATGTGCAATTAGAGCTTGAGATTCAAAATTGATATCAACAGTATGGGCTGATAGAGTGACAGTCAAGAATTCCACAGGATTTGCTCCATATGAGCTTGTGTATGGCAAAGAAGCAAGATTACCTTTGAGTAATTTGCTCCCAGTTTATAAATTTGTTATAGAGGCATTTTCTAAAGAATTAAACTTTATGGGGGATATATTGATGGCTTTGGCTGAGTTGGATGAATGTAGAAAAGAGGCTCAGGAAAGAAATATTCAAAGGCAACAGATGGTTAAGGCTTTACATGATAAAAGGGCTTGTGACAGAACTTTTGAGGAGGGAGAATGGGTACTAAAATGGAATGCCAAAGACCAAGACAAAGGAGAGCATGGAAAATTTGATGCACTCTGGCTAGGACCTTATATCGTCTTTGAGAAAAGTGGAGAAAAATCATATTACTTGCAGGATACTGATGGAGAAGTGCTGGAATTTCCAATTCATGCTCAATATCTCAAACATTTCTTCTCTTGATGATCAGGAAGTATTTCTTGTATTATAATAATATAGTTTTTTTCTATTATTTTCTGTTATATGATTTCAATTTTTATTTTGATTTGCTTTCCAAAGATAACTAGGATCTTGCTATGTCCTAAAAGAGAACATGCATCCCTAGAAAGAGCCATTGTTAGAACATATTTTTACAAAATATTTTGTGCTATATATAGATGCCCTTTTGCTTATCATTCGAGCACTTACATGCTTCAAATAAAGCTAATATTCGTCTTCATATGAATCAATCTCTTAACGTCAATTAGTTTCATCACTTTTCATCAAGTTGATTATTCATTAAACTCAATCAAAAGTTTAAAGAGTATCTTTGATCACACCCTCAATCTAAGCAATTTGTTTTATATGCAGGAGCATACTGAATAAAATGGAGTTGTCCAAAGATTAATTGGCATCGCCAAGACCCCCAAACCTGCACATATAGAATGGTGGAAAAGGCTTTGGAAACTTTCAAGTGTGATGCGCTAGCAGAGGGAAAGCTTTTATCCCACATTGTTTATGGGATATGCTCATTTAACGTTTAAGTCCAAAATGACCCGTATGATAACTGTCGAAAGACAAAAGGCTTTTGGCGTGAAGAAGGCTGAAGCCAGTGGACCTCATGCGCGCGTGTATCCTGAGGAAACCAAATATTTATAATAGACTGGCGAGGATGGAGGCTAAATCTTGAGTAAGGTTGAGTGATCAGATGGTGATCACGGAGGATCTGACGGTCGTCGCTATGTCGCAAGATAGAGATGCACGCTGGTTTAAACCCGCGACTTGGCGACTAAGCACATGCGGAAAAGGGAGGTTAACGAACACGCAAGTTCAAAGTGGATCAATGGCCATCGCTATACTGCAAGATGGATTTGCGCGACCTATATCCCTTGCGACATAGCGACTACCAAGGTGGCAGATGAGGTGTCGTCCTGGTAGATCTGCAAGCGAATCAAGATGTGCCACATGGTGGAGCACAAAAGAAGAACCCAGGTCCAGTGGTGGATGAAATGGCAAGACAGATGGTGTCCAGTAGCAGTCAAGGTGGATCCATGGGTGAACCAAAAAGTGACACGCGACACGGACAAAAACATAAAAGAGAGAGCCGCTTAGGCAGGGTTAAAGGTCGAGCAGATAAGGACGATCAGACGGTCGGACAAATTAATCCAATGGTGGTCGCTATACCATGATCGGAAGGTGCTCGATGTGTATTCATCACGACTTGGCAACTAACCGCTAGCGGCAGGCAGTAGACTGAGGCAGTTAAGGCAAATTGTTGAAGTGAAACAGTCCGGCGGTGCAGAACTTATCGAACAAACTTAGGTTGTGATGGATCTCAAAACAAACTCACCGAAAGCAACAGTTTCATTGACATGAGGTTCATCGAAGAAATCAGACGCGGTCCCATCGAAAACAAAAGGTATCGATGAAATTGAAGAATCGATAAGACTTGTGAATAGCTCGCTGATAAGGAAGTTTGGCCGAAAAGATAAACGGTGACCCTCGAATGAACCAGAAGAAGATACGTGGCACGAATGGATGCGCAGCAATGGGGAAAATTCTTGAAAATTATAAAAGGGAAGTATATTCTCTGCTTTAAGTTATTTGAAAGTGCATTAAAGATAAAATTTATTTATATTTGAATAAATGCCTTGAATATATATTTTAGGGTAAGGTATTATTTTATATGGACGGATGCTATGTTTGCAAAATATTGAAGGGAAATACTCTGATTTTATTGGACTATTTTAAACATGTATTTATACAAAGATGATTGACTTTTCAAAATCTAAGGTGGAGTATATTTAATTTTCAAATCAAGGAATTTGATTGGCTCATTTTCTGTGTAGAAAATAATGAGAAGATAATGAATACTTGTCGAGGAATTTTATCAAGGTGGAGAATAGAAGACACATTATTAAAGCATCATTTAGTATTTTAAGGGTTTTCATTTGTATTTTTTTATTAAACCAAAGGGTGTGTCCTTTGGAGGGAAACTGTCTGTAACTCCCATTTGTATGAAAGGGTGTGTCCTTTCATATATGTCTTTGTATTCACATACTTATACAGAGTCATTTTTTATGTAAAAAAAAGAGGGTCATAAGAACAACATAAGGTTGTAGGGATTGAATATCATTTTGTAACAGAGAAGTCTATAGGAAGAAGAAGTATATTTTTTGTGCAAGCAATCTGTAATGAAGTATTTACAAGTGCAGCTTATGTATGCAATCATTTCCTAAAGATTAATATACCACGTTCACGGTTTATTTTTCCAAATATTGTGTACACTTTTGTGTTGATGAGTTATCTTTGTCCTCTTGATAAATTTGTTTATAGATTTTCTATGATGTGAATCACATGTTGTTTCATTAAGTGAAAGATTGAGTTCTTATTGTTTTGTGTAACTCATACTGAACCTTCATAGTTGATGAGAAATTGTCTCTTGAGTTGATAAGATATTTTGTCCACAGAGTGTCATATATATCCCCGGATAGAGGCACTGATCTGTTATTGATCTTTTAAGGTTTTGATCTGTATGCATTCAAGGTTCTTGATAGAGAGACGTTCTTCCCAAATCCTATATGAACTGATCTATGCAGATTTTATTTAAGTCCTCAAAGCAATCTCATTTTCAATATACATTCCTAATCATTTCTTTTCAAAGCATTCAGTTAAGCACATAATAAAGCATAGTTGCAAAACAATAATTCGTCAATTCTGTAAACTTGCTAAAAGGTTTAAATCCACCATCAATAACCTCTTGTGTGCTTGAGAGGAAGAGGCACACCCACCTTGGTTCAGTGGAGCCTAAAGTGCAAAGGGATTTGGTCTTCGACCATCCATGTTCGTCGGCCAAGGCTGATTGGACTACTTGAGGATTTGGCAAGTCTTTTTGTTTTCCAATATGTGGTTTTGGACACCAACAAATTGGCGACTCTTCTAGGGAGTTGTCACACAAAGTTTTCAAAATCTTTGGTAGTTCATTTCAGACTCTACTGGAGGAGAGATCCCAAAAGATCAGTTAAGTTGGTAATATTTCCTCTTAGGAGGTGCCGACTCTACATTTTAATACATGAATAATAATTGGTATGTTTGAGAAAATAAGAGAAACCCCTAGGAATTTGTCCATAAGATTTATGCAGGGGAGGAGGTCTCTGCACAAGGGACAAGAAGATTTTATTTAGTTGAGTCCCAAGAAAAGGAACAAAGAGAAGAAATCAAACATGGCATTTGAAGGATATAAGAGATTTCTTAGTAGGGAGGAAGATTCTTCATCTGTTGAAAAATCTGAAAATAGGGAGGAAAATCCTTTCTATGAAATAAGTACAAAAGATAATAGACACAGTCATGATGAGATCTTGATTGAGGAGGACAAGCAACTGGATGAAATCATACTTAAAATGGTCGATTTAAATGGAGATGAATCCAAGATGGCGAAAGCTCTTAAGAGACAACCGGCTTGGGTGTTGCAAAAACTAGGAATAAACAAAGATACAATTCAAAGCCCTAGGCCAAAAGAAATTGAAGACAAAAGTAAAGGTGAAGGAAATAGGCCAGAAATTCCTAAATATTGTCCCCCTCATATGAGAAGAATAGAACAGCCTTTTGTAAATTATGATTACCCGTTATTAAATGGAACTAGAAGATGGATGGATGTACATAGGGATCAAAGTGAAGAAAGGCATGAGGATGGAAAAGGAACGGAAATGGGGGAAATGATGGGAACTGGAATAACACAAATAGGGGTAACCATGCAGGAGGTAATGGGTATGGTAGCAATCAAAATAAAGGACATAATAGAGGTAACAATGGCAACCATGGAAATTACAGTGGTGGAGATAGGAACAACAATAATGGCAATGGAGGTAATAATGAAAACAATGGCAATAATAAAGGTGGTGGAAACAGTCGGAACAATGGTAACTATGGCAACAATGGTGGATTCAATAGAGGAAGTATGAACAATCAAGGCAACCATCATGTCGGCAGATGGCCTATGATCATTGAAAGACACAGACAGTTGGATTTCACTGGCATTGTTGGTTATCCAAATCAGATCACTAGTGATTTAAGATCAGCAATACCCAAATTCTCAGGGAATGGAACTGGTTCAACAGAACAACATGTAGTTAATGTAAAAAATATCATTGAAGAATTTGAGTTTCCTCATGAGGATATATTCATGAAGTTGTTTGTTCAATCTTTGACAGAAGATGCAGGGGAATGGTATAGGAATCTTCCTGATGGATGTATCGACAGTTGGGATGATTTTGTAGCGTTGTTCTTGGAAGAATTTGGAGATCACAATGATCCTTCATCTGCATCCCATTAATTAACAAGTATAAAGAAAAGTCACAATGAATCAGTTGTTGAGTTTAATAAAATATTTAATAAAATATTAAATAGAATACCCTGAGATGTCAGACATGTTGATTCTTTTCTGATTAACTTTTATTTGAGTGCTTTTGAAAGAAAAACTCATTATGAGATTTTGTCTCATACTTCTGATACTCTACAACAAGCATTCAAGATTGTTGCTATTATTGAGAACAATAGGAAGGTTGCTGGGAAAATTGCTAAAAGAGATGATCCAAAGTTATACAATACTAGGATTCCCAAGAAAGATGACCTTACTCAGATCATGGACATGCTTAAGGACATAAAAGGTAAACAAAATCTTAATGAAAAGCCACCATACAGAAATAATAACAAAATGAATTTCAATAGGCCCAGACTCCATGAAATGCCTTATAACACCAACTGGAAGGATGGGAAGCTAGTAAAACCAAATCCGAGTAAAGAAACTCCAGATCCACTGAAGAGAGCAAATAACTTTGTGGGAGATTTTCCATGGTGTGAGGTCTGCAACCTTCCCCATGATGAAAATCAATGCATGATTGCACAGAGTCTGACGGAGGATTGGCATCAAGAAGAGGAATGTGAGCCTATAGTTAATGTTCTTTCATCAGATCCTATGTGGGATAGAGATGAGGATTCATCTCAGGAAGAGAAACATTCAGATATGCAAAGGATGAGAAACCATCAGTAGTATAGCATACAGTAGGTTTTTTCTGATGATGATGAAGATACCCATGCCTTGAGAAAATTGTTTCAAGAGGATGCAGTGCCTTCTTTGAGAAACTTGACTAAAGAGGAGAAGAGAGCATTCACAGTGGTTGTTGTTGCTCAGCCCAAGAGTAATTACCAGCTGAGAAACAGAACAGTGACTCCTGAACAAGGGAGGCCTACAGGAATTTTCGTAAAAGTCTCAAAAGAAAGTGTGAACAAGGATGCAAATGACAAGAAAATAAAAGAGGATCCAAGTAAACCAGCAAAGAAGATTGATGCTCCGAAGTTGGTCAAGCCTATGGAGAAAAAACAAATCAGTAAGCCTCTTTCAAATTGTGGATCTTTTATGTATCAAGCGTTGTCTCGGGTAAAAATTTATATGCCTTTGCTTGAAGTGATGAAATTTTCAAATTACAAGAATGAGACTTTGAAAATCATATCAAATGTGGGTGATGCCAATAAAGAAAATCCAAAATCAAAAGAAGATCCTCCTGTGGTATATTTAGGCACGTCTATTACCAAAAACTTCGCATAAGCGTATCCTTTTTATTTAACACTGCTTATAAACAATAAGATGGTAAAAAACTGCATGATAGACTCAGGAGCAGTAGTAAATATTATGCCAGAGGATGTCATGAGAGAGATGGGAATGAAGGTAGATACCCCTTATGGAAAATGTTATGCAATGGATAATAGGTCAGTCCCAATGGTCGGGATCATGAAGGATATTTAGTTCAGGTTTCCAGCTTGTCTAGACACTACTTATAAAATAGATGTAACAGTTGTACAAGTGCCTGTGAACTATGGAATGTTGCTATCCAGACAGTGGTCAAACTTGGTAGGTGGATATGTGCAATTAGAGCTTGAGATTCAAAATTGATATCAACAGTATGGGCTGATAGAGTGACAGTCAAGAATTCCACAGGATTTGCTCCATATGAGCTTGTGTATGGCAAAGAAGCAAGATTACCTTTGAGTAATTTGCTCCCAGTTTATAAATTTGTTATAGAGGCATTTTCTAAAGAATTAAACTTTATGGGGGATATATTGATGGCTTTGGCTAAGTTGGATGAATGTAGAAAAGAGGCTCAGGAAAGAAATATTCAAAGGCAACAAATGGTTAAGCCTTTACATGATAAAAGGGCTTGTGACAGAACTTTTGAGGAGGGAGAATGGGTACTAAAATGGAATGCCAAAGACCAAGACAAAAGAAAACATGGAAAATTTGATGCACTCTGGCTAGGACCTTATATCGTCTTTGCAAAAAGTGGAGAAAAATCATATTACTTGTAGGATACTGATGGAGAATTGCTGGAATTTCCAGTTCATGCTCAATATCTCAAACATTTCTTCTCTTGATGATCAGGGAGTATTTCTTGTATTATAATAATATAGTTTTTTCTCTGATTTTCTGTTATATGTTTTCAATTTTTATTTTGGTCTGCTTTCCAGAGATAACTAGGATCTTGCTATGTCCTTAAAGAGAACATACATCCCCAGATAGAGCCACTGTTAGCACATATTTTTACAAAATACTTTGTGCTATATATAGATGTCTTTTTTCTTATCATTCGAGCATTTACTATGGGTGTTTTATATGCAGGAGCATACTTAATAAAATGGAGTTGTCCAAAGATTAACTAGCATCGCCAAGACCCCCAAACCTGCGCATATAGAATGGTGGAAAAGGCTTTGTAAAATTTCAAGTGTGTTGCACTAGCAGAGGGAAAGCCTTTATCCCACATTGTTTGTGGGATAAGCTCATTTAATGTTTAAGTCCAAAATAGCCTGTATGATAACTTTCGAAAGACAAAAGGCTTTTGGTGTGAAGAAGGTTGAAGCTGGTGGACCCCACGCATGCGTGTATCCCGAGGAAACCAAAGTTTTACAACAGGCTAGCGAGGATGGAGGCTAAAGCTCGAGCGAGTTTGACAGATCGGATGGTGATCATGGAGGATCTGATGGTCGTTGCTATGTCAGAAGATAGAGATGCACGCTGGTTTAAACCCACGACTTGGCAACTAAGCACATGCGGAAAAAGGGAGGTTAACGAACACGCAAGTTCGAAGTGGATCAACGGCTGTCGCTATACTACAAGATGGAGTTGCACGACCTATATCCCCCGCGACATAGCGACTGCCAAGGTGGTAGATGAGGTGTCGTCCTAGTAGATCTGCAAGCGAATCAGGATGTGCCATGTGGTGGAGTGCAGAAGAAGAACCCAGGTCCAGTGGTGGATGAAATGGCAAGTCAGATGGTGTCCAGTGGCAGTCGAGGTGGATCCACGGGCAAACCAAAAAGCGACATGCAGTACGGACAGACAAAAAAAAGAGAGAGCCGCTCAGGCAGGGTTAAAGGCCGAGTAGATAAGGACGATCGGGCGGTCGGACAAATTGATCCAATGGTGGTCGCTATACCGCGATCGAAAGGTGCTCAATGTGTATTCATCGTGACTTGGCAACTAACAGCTAGTGGTAGGCAGTAGACTGAGGTGGTTAAGGAAAATGGTTGAAGTGAAACAGTCCAGGGGTGCAGAGCTTATCGAACAAACTTAGGCTGCTATGGATCTCAAAACAGACTCACCGAAAGCAACAGTTTCATCAACATGAGGTTCATCGAATAAATCAGACGCAGCCCCATCGAAAAACAAAATGTATCCATGAAACTGAAGAATCAATAAGACCTGTGAATAGCTTGCCAATAAGGAAGTTTGGCCGAAAAGATAAAGGGTGACCCTCGAACGAACCAGAAGAAGATACGTGGCACGAATGGATGCACAGCAAAGGGGAAAATTCCAGAAAATAATAAAAAGGAAGTATATTCTCTGCTTTACGGTATTTGAAAGAGCATTAAAGATAAAATTCATTTATATTTGAATGAATGCCTTGAATATATATATTTGAGGGTAAGGTATTATTTCATATGGATGGATGCTATGTTTGCAAAATATTGAAGGGAAATACTTTGGTTTTATTGGACTATTTTAAACAAGTATTTATACAAAGATGATTGACTTTTCAAAATCCAATTTTTAAATCAAGGAATTTTATTGGCTCATTTTGTGTGCAGAAAATAATGAGAAGATGATGAATACTTGCTGAGGAATTTTATCAAGGCGGAGAATAGAAGACACATTATTAAAGCATCATTTAGTATTTTAAGGGTTTTCATTTGTAATTTTTTATTAAACCAAAGGGTGTGTCCTTTGGAGGGAAACTGTTTGTAACTCCCGTTTGTATGAAAGGGTGTGTCCTTTCATATATGTCTTTTGATTCACATACTTATAGGGAGTCATTTTTTATGTTAAAAAAAGAGGGTCATAAGAACAACATAAGGCTGTAGGGATTTAATATTATTTTGTATCAGAGAAATCTATAGGAAGAAGAATTATCATTTTTGTGCAAGCAATCTGTAATGAAATATTTACAAGTGCAACTTATGTATGCAATCATTTCCTGAAGATTAATATACAAGGTTCGCAGTTTTTTTTTCCAAATATTGTGTACACTTTGGTGTTGATGAGTTATCTTTGTCCTCTTGATAAATTTGTTTATAGATTTTCTATGATGTGAATCACATGTCATTGCATTAAGTGAAAGATTGAGTTCTTATTGTTTGTGTAATGCATACTAAACCTTCATAGTTGATGAGAAATTGTCTCTTGAGTTGATAAGATATTTTATCCACAGAGTGTCATATATATCCCCGGATAGAGGCACTGGTCTGTTATTGATCTTTTAAGGTTTCAAGGTTCTTGATAGAGAAACAGTCTTCCTAAATCCTATATGAACTGATCTATGCATATTTTATTTAATTCCTCAAAGCAATCTCATTTTCAATATACATTCATAATCATTTATTTTCAAAGCATTCACTTAAAGCACATAATAAAGCATAGTTGCAAAACAATAATTTGCTAGTTGTGTAAACTTGCTAAAAGGTTTAAATCCACTATAAACAACCTCTTTTGTGCTTGAGAGGAAGAGGCACACCCACATTGGTTCAGTGGAGCCTAAAGTACAGAGGGATTTGGTCTTTGACCATCCCTGTTCGTTGGCCAAGGCTGATTGGACTACTTGAGGATTTGGCAAGTCTTTTGGTTTTCCAATCTGTGGTTTTGGGCACCAACAGTGTCCATATTCATCACATCTAAAACATTGTACTTTGGTCATATCTCGTTTCCTTTTTTGAGTGTATTTTCCTTTGTTTCCTTTAGGTTCTTTGTCTTTCTTCCCTTTAAAATTTATTTTCTTTCCCTTTTTGTGTGAGGAAGAATTTAGAACACAAATGTATTCATTTGAAGTGGTTTTATTATCTCCCCTTACAATAAGTCATGATTCCTCTTGGATGCAATCAGTCTTTAATCTATCAAAATCAGGTAGTTTGGCACGAGCACTGATTCCTTGTATGAATCCTTCCCATGATCCTGGTAGTCCATTTAGTTCTAACAGGGTTAGCTCCTTACTATCTGCGGTATGACCAATTGTAGAGAGTTGATCTTTTAATTCCGTAATTCTCATGAAATGTGAGGTGATAGATTCACCCTTATGTATCTTTATATGATGAAGTTTTTGTTTTAAGGATAGTACCCTACTGTTGTTGTTAATTTCATACATGTTTTCCAATGTTGAAAACATTTTGCTTGTTGTATACAATTTGGAGATGATAGGCACTATGTGATCTTTCACTGCATCTAGCAATATCTTCATAGTTTTGTTATTGTTTTTAATCCATAGTCTTTGCTCATCTTTACCTTCTGGCATGGATGAATCTTTGTGCACGAGGGTTTCTAATTCATGTTCTCTTAGTATAGTCATGATTCTAAATTTCCATGCAACGAAATTTGATGCCCCTTTAAGGCGGTCCTCAAATCTAACACCATTTGCCATTTTGAGGTAAGTAAGAGATAGGGGAGTTTATATGTAATTTCAATATAATTTCAATTCTTGATTTAAATCTGATATGATCTTCCTTAGACTGGCTCTGATACCATGTTAATTTTATCAGATTTGAGAATGCTAAGGGTTATTTTATTTATCAAAGTACTTTTATCATATATTGATTTGATCTCTTTTGAATATAAGCAAGTAAGAAACAGCAATCAAAATTTATGATTTGTATTTCAATGAATATGTAACAGCAATGTTCGGTTTTTTTTGTCCAGGTCGGTTGGTTCAATATTTCCGATTTCTATGTTATCCCTTAAGCGCGGCTATACACCATATATACAATGGTGTGGAGGCATGCCTACGTAGAGGCGTGCCTCTATGTGGAATAGCATCCACGTAGAGACATGTCTTCGTAAAGACAATACGCTAAAATGCAAGATGGTATAATTAACCAATTCGACTTTAAGTCGACTAATGTTTGTCAAGCGATTAAATGTAATAAGTTGATTATATCGACTATTGGTTTTAATAAACATATTTAATAATTAGTTTTTTCTTTATTACAAAAATGTATGTATATATTATATATACATATATATCAATAATGTAAATCACAAACATTATTGTATATATAGATATATAGATACTATATACACCTTAAAATGGTCTGAAGATAATTAATTAAATAATCAATTATTTAATTAATCCTCCTTCCCAATTTAATTAGATTCACTAAGCAATTTGATTAAATTTCCCTTTTCATCTACTTATTAATAAATCTAAGGATTTATTTAATAGGTTCATTTCACCCCTTTAATTAATTAATTCCCCCCATCAAATTCATTTCTTCTAAAAATCCTTTAATTAATTAAAACAAATCAAATTCATGAGTTGTTGAGATTAATTATCCTTTTCCATATTATTTGAATTTTTAAATTCAAATGCTCCTAACTTCTACCACTCCTAAACCTAACCATTCCTAAACCTAACCCATTCTACCTACCACCATGTCCCCTTTCATCCAACATCTTCTAGAACCTTGTGACACTTGTCACTAAGTGTTCCCTTTCATCCTAATCCTTCTAGAAGCCTCTTGACACTTGTCACCATAGAGATGACAGATGTTCCCTTTAATCCAACCCCCTTTGCCAACTTCCACGAATTTAACCATTGATTCTTGCCACATCACCCCTAGACTTGGGAAATCCTATAAATAGACCTCATTTTGGAGCTCAAAGGGTCCCAATTTCATATCATTCTTGCATATCATTTGATCCCATCTCATTCTCATCTTATGCATTGTTACTATAGGCATCTAGCTTCTAGTTTATCATTCTTAGCAATGTTATCATGCTCATTTTAGCTTAAATCTTAGCTTAATCATGCTAGATCAATCATGAAATCATATAGCTTAATCATGCTATTCTTGCTAGATCATGCATTTTTATCATTCAAATCCTCCATCTAAGTGTAGTCAAGTCACTGGATTATGCATAATCAGATCTGAGAGCATTTTTCATACTAGCATTTACTAGGAGGCAATAAGTCAATTAGTTATGGTTTTGTCTTTCTTTGATTTAAATCTTCTAACCATGCTTGTAATGATTTATTGAGTGCATTGTGGTTGCAGGTACAGGTACACTTCACAGAGCACGACATTTTGGCGCCCACCGTGGGGCCGAAATCATCATTTTCAGCTTCTCAAGCTTCAACAAACATCTATCTCTGTCGGACCTGAATCAGAATGTCGTACGAGTTGATTTTCCAACTCGTACAAACTAACTTTTAGTTTGCTACGAAACTTCATCCTGACTCATACGAGCCCCTTTTCCTTGTCGTACTAGAGCTAAATGCACATCGCACGAATTTCTATGTTGAAAATTCTTTACTCGTACTAGCTCATCCTGACTCGTATGAGCTTCATTTCATTGTCATACGAGAGATAAATTTGTGTCGTACGAATTTCTGGCTGCAAAATCCTATGTCGTACGAGTTCATTTTGGTCTCTGTGAGAAATCTAAAGTTTTGTCGTACTAACTGGAAATATGTGTCGTACGACTTTCTGTCTCTGCGTTTTTCCACAAATTGCAAGTTAGAATTTTCAACTTTGTCTATACGTTGGTAATTTGCATTTTTGAAAGCCTTCCGGTCATTTTTAGCCCTTGAAAGTGATCTTTCAAAATCTCATCTACAACTCTTGGAGACCTTTCCAACGAGTTAAATGGCTCGTAATTTCGAGTCCCGAGCAGAAAGTTATGCCTATTTGAAGTTAGGATAAAATTTCATATAGTTTTTTTGAAAATTTCATAGTTCGGATCACTAATGCTAATCTTGTTCTATCTGCTAGATTTTTGGCAGCCTAACTCTTTTCTACAGGACAATTTACGAAGATACGCTTGTCAAAGATATAATTCAAAAAAAAACACAATCATGACTACTAATGGATCTATTTTGCAAGTTGCCTATGAATCCAACTAAACTTGGTGTATTCATTTAAATTTCTAGGCACACTTGATTTTGGGCTAAAAATGAACAACCATGTATTTCATGTCTTTGATGATAAGCGAGTATGCTCTCACATTTCTTAGGTGGTCAGAAAGCTAGACTCATCCTTTTACTTTCATTAGTGCATCTCTTTAGTAGGCCTGCCCTCCTGAGGAGTTAATAACTCTTAGCCCTTAAGGCTAGTGAGAGGGGAATCACCTAAGTGGGAACGGCTAACGCCAAGTAATCCAACCCACTATAAAATAAATGTGTTTTTGATGAAAATCAAAGCAACGGCAGTGCTCGGGAATAGCTCTCCTCCATACCTTCGAGTATATCAAACCTTGGTTTTCAAGGCTGGGAGACCTCTTAATTGAGTTTATACCCCGACGCATCGAACGGATCCCTTACTAGTGCCAGTTAAAATAGAAGCTACCCGATTCACCTCTGAAAGGGTGATAATTTTTGTGCAAGAGAGATAGTAACTCTCCCAAGACACTTGCCATATCGTGCCCCCATTAGCGTTTGGAGTCGGATAATACGGCGTTGAGAATCCATTGCGTGAGACTCAGCGGCCGTATTCTGATTAGCTATTGGGTGTGTACCTAAGTCAACAAGCAAAGGTTTTCATTCTCAGCCAACTTCCTTAGGGTTTAGCTTGATTGGAGTCATTTATCACATCATGTGTTTGTTGTGTATTCATCCCTAAATGAGAAAATCAAAGCAAAACATCATCAGAATTCAAAGATCAAAATCAGCATTCTCTGCAACCTGTCGTACGAGATTTAATTCTTTGTAGCACGAGTCATAATCTCTATCAGACAAGTTAACTTGCATAAAATCATTTGTCGTACTATCTGCTATCCTGTGTCGTATGAGTCATCTGTTTTGTCGTATGGTCTATAATCCCAAGTCGTACGAATTGTTGTTGTTTATATGAAAAACTTTGTTCTGTCGTATGGCTCTGTATCTTGTGTCATCCTAAGCTGAATCTTATGTCGTACGAAACTCTGCACCTGTCGGTCCAAAGTTGTGTCCTGCATGCCTATTTCAGATTTATCATTTCTGCCTGATCAATTTGCAGTAAGCATAAACACCTGTTATCTGTCAATCTGTGCTTAGATTATCTGCTTGGTTTCACTTGGTCAAGTATCATCCGTCAAAATCAGACTTTAGAAATTATACACCTCAAGATTTTCAAGTGCTTACCCCCAACAAGTTCAAGATCTAAACATCTCAAAGTGCATTATCACCCTCTTTGATAAACTGATCACTCAAACATAGTTTCTCATTAGGATCAATCATCCTTTATCACGAAACTGAAACGTTTGGTCAGGATAACCTTATCCCACATCGTAGGATATATCGTTTCTACTGGACCTGGTTCTTATCAAATCACCATCATTGCACTCCTAAACCGAAGATCGAAAAACTTGCAAACCTTTAAACACTTGAATTCTCTTTTAGTGTCATATCACTTTATCACCTTGAAATTGACTATTGATCACTTATCAAAACAACTTTTGGACAATCAAACCCCTGAAACAAAAACGGAAACATTTGAAATAGCTGAAAATCATATCAACATGACATACCAAAGCAAAACACAAGAAGAAAACATGAAAAACCAACATATCAGAGCAATCAAACAAGTTCAAAATCAAAATCCAACTGTGCTAAAACCTCAAGGATTTAAATACATCTCAAAAGAAAAGTGGCTCTTTTATGCAACTCTTAAAGAGATCTCTAAAAGAATTGGCTGAGAAAGATCAAGATCGCGCACCCATGTCTAACAATGATCCATTCATCCATAAGAAAATTGACTCTCCAAAGGCATCTATTTCTACACCTCCTGAAAGCTTGCAAGAACCTTCCATAGCATCATCACCCATCAAACCTATTTCAGAGGATCCTATTCAAAGCTCATCTCCTTCATATCCAAGCATTGATTCATTGCAACATCCCCACAGCACTTCCTTACAAATTGAAGTCCTTATTCATAGAACACTTGTTAAACGTGTCCTGATAGATGGGGGAGTTGGCTTGAACATATGCTCTTTGAGTCTTGTCTGTGCTTTGGGTTATTCAGAAGATGCAGTTGATCCCCTGAAAAAGATCACATTCAAAGCATATGGTGAAGAAGAACATTACTCTAAAGGAATTGTGGTATTACCCCTCAAAGTGGGACCCTTGCAAAAAGATACAGCATGCCAAGTTTTAGACTTGGACCTACCATACAATATACTCTTGGGGAGACCATGGATTTTGGATATACAGGCTATACCATCAACAGGTCATCAGTGCTTAAAATTTCCCTACAATGGACAGGAAATCACAATATCAGCAGACTCAAATCCATTGCAATGTTGTAATAATCTGAAATCAGCTCAAGAGATCATAATTTCACATAACAAAGAGGAAACACCTTCAAGCACACAATCCAAGGAACAATCATTTGAATCAATTATGTCAAACATGGAAAAACAAAAGCAGCAAAGAGATCAAGAGAATGAAGAACATTTGCTATCAGGTAAAAACAAACAAGAGCAGCTTCAAATTGAGAGGGATGAAGAAGTAGATATAGTAGTTGATGTAGTTCACACGTATGCAGAACAAACGTTAGGAACTAGCCTACTTGAATCAGAATCACATGTGACTGACATGGACTTAACCGAGGACGGTCAGGATTTTCTTATATGAGGTTATTTTGATGAGAGTATCATTCTAGACATCGACATACATACTGAAAGCTCTGATATCTCTATCATGACCCCTAATATCTTTGAAACTATTCAACCTGAAGATCCTTTATCCTTAAGCTATCCTGAACCTATGGACTGGGAAAATGAAGGACATGCCACTATTGAGACCTTTCCTAATGACCATGCCATATTCTTATATCTTAATGAAATCAAACCCGCAACAAATTTCACTAGGGATTTCACTAACGTATCTTCAGGTCAAGTGGGTGTTAAATCTCCTAGTCGCAAAAGTGAAAATCAAGAAAACAATATCAAGTCTAATGCTGAAACCCATTTATTGGCAACATTAGACCGAGAAAAAGTAAAAACAAACGACGCATCTAACGATGAAAACCTCCTCGAGGCGCCGGAAGATGGGAGATTTGACACCTTACCTAAATGTTATCAAGAGAAGTTATCTATCATAATAGAACCAGCAGAGGCAGCTATCATTGGCACAACTGATCTACATCCAACAACTTCTCTATCAGAACTAGCAAGACAAAAATACTTGAAACCATTCAAAAGATGGCAAGTCAATTTTACCTGTTCATATACAGACATTCCAGGGTTCGATCCGTATCTTACAGTACATCACCCAAATATCAGTCCAGGAGCAAGCATCGATAAAGGAACATAAGACGGATCAGGAGCAAGAATTCTATTCATCACACCACAAGGTCATACAATCACAAAAGCATACAAATTAAGTTTTCCGTGTACAAACAATATAGCAGAGTATGAAGCAATAGTTACAGGTATCAAAATGGTTGTATAATGGAAAATTAAACAACTTCAGGTCTTTGGAAACTCTCAGCTTGTCATCAATCAAATCAATGATGACTATCAAACAAAAGATGACAAACTAATGCCTTACAAAAAGATGGTGGATGATTTCAAGAAGTGCTTTGTAGAAATAACTTTTGAACAGATTCCAAGAAATGACAACAAAGCAGCAGACGCCATGGCTACACTTGCTTCTCTATTGCAGACACAGGAAAATCAACAGCGTTATGAATTCCTAGTTGAAGAGTTGTTTCATCCCACCTTTAATTGTGCTGATTCCCAAACCATCTGTCAACTTATTGGACACGATTCCTCCTGCTATGGCCAAACTTACACATACCTGAGAGATAACATCTTACCTCCAGACTTATCGAAGAACCAAAAGAGAAACTTTATTTGCCAATCCTCCCATTTTACTCTCGTCGTAGATACCCTATTTAAACGAGGTCTAGACGGTACTCTCTTAAGATGTCTCGAACAAGAAGAACCTGAGAAGGCTTTACATGAAGTCCATAACGGCATTTGTGGCACTCATTCAAGTGGTCTTACCCTTTCGAAAAAACTCATACGCTTGGGCTATTATTGGCCGACTATGAAATGAGATTCTTTTAAAATAGCAAGAATATGCAAACAATGTCAAATCCATGGGAACTTGATCCATGCACTAGCATAAGAACTACATGCTTTAGCAACATCTTGGCCTTTTTGTCAATGGGGACTTGATCTAGTAGGAAAGATAAATCCTTCCTCATCTAATGGACTCAAATTCATTCTTGTAGCTACTGAATATTTCACAAAATGGATTGAAGCTGTACCTCTCATAAACATAACAAGAAAACAAATTAATGCATTTATCTTGAACTATATCATCTGTCGCTATGGAATATCAATGACCATTATCACTGATAATGGGCAACCATTCAAAAATCAAGATGTATAAGAGATATGTGAGAAGTTCAAAATCCAGCACAGATTCTCCACACCATGTTATCCACAGGGAAATGGGCAGGCAGAAGCATCTAACAAAACTATTCTGAAAATCCTTAAAAAGACAGTGAGCGATGCCGAGAAAGATTGGCATATCCAACTAAACCCTGCTCCATGGGCTTACCGCACCAGTATCCGCACACCGACAGGTGCCACACCTTTCTCTCTTGTATATGGATCAAAAGCCATATTGCCAATCGAAGTAGAGATACCTTCTCTACGTGTATCACTAAAAGGTCTCATCCCAGATGAAGAACAAAGAGTATCTAGACTACAAGAGTTAGAACTGATCCATGAACGAAGAAAAAATGTCTTTGATCATCTAAAGGTATATCAGCAAAGAATGTGTTGGAGCTATAATCACAAAGTCAAACCACGAGTCTTTCAAGTTGGAGAACTAGTGCTAAAGGAAAATCCACGCAACCAGGCAGATCGAGAAAAGAAAGGAAAGTTTGAACCAAACTGGTTGGGTCCATTTGTGGTCACAGCAGTATTTGGGTCAGAAGCATATCGGTTATCAACACAAGACGGCGATCAACTCGAGGAACCTATCAATAGCATGCATCTGAAAAAGTTTTATGTTTGAAAAAACAGAAAAAAATCAAAAACAATGAAAAACAATGAAAAATCAGATAAAATCAAAAACAATGAAAAAAAGTGAAAAAGCAGAAAAATCCAAAAAAATCAAATATCAGAAAAAGTACAATAAAAATAGATGGTGAAAACCTAGCAAACAGGCGCTATCTGTCAGCTAGCTCTTCCATCTATTAGTTCATGTGCATCATAAGCCTTTATACATACGCAGACATCCCAGGTGGCTTCTTGTCATGGTTTGGATCATTGGATATATCATAACAACTTTGTTTCTAGGCTTGGGGCAAAATCCTGCACTTAGTTGGGGGCAAACTCTTGACCATTTTGAGCTTAATCAAACAAGTAGAACAAACAGTTAGACAACTCTTATCAAAGCGAAAACTAAGACACATCCAACATTGAACACAAGATCAAACTATCAACTATCAAGCTATCAAAAAATCAATCTAAGCACATCACACACTTTTTAGTGGATAATATCTTTTTGGATAATGATTTTAACATGATTGTTCAACTTTTTTATATTGATTTTCGCTATCATGATTTCTGAGTGACTCCAGGTTGTCATTGACTAGAGGAACAAGGAAGAAACATGATATTTTTCTTGTCTGTTGTTTGAAAATTAATCATTAATATGTGCAAATTTGTCTCGGGACATGATCATCAGAATATCATTGAAGACATTTCTGATTTGCGTATTGAAATGATTAATACTGCCTATTTTATGCAAGCAACACATGTCATCTCGGTTCAATTATACCTCGATGCTTGTGCTAACTTGCTATATCAATATCTAGGAAAGAAGTGCTCAGGTCATCATGGTTTAATTATACCATCGATGTTTGCACTCACTTCCCACATTTCAAAAAGCTCAATGATGACAAAAATGCAAAATAATCCAGTGACTGGTCCGGTCATGGTTTGCATTTCATTTGCATTTTAGCTTGCATTTCATTCTTGCATGGGATCCTACAAGCTCCTTTTATCCAAGGTTAAATCTATCGCAGAAATCATCAAAGTATCATTACAAGTGTATACGCGATCAGAATGATGACTCATCTCTTTCATGATATTATCAACCCAGCCAAATCTTATGCTATCTCCCTCAACAGAATCAACATCATCATATCCAAAAAAAATTGTAACTTGATATCAACAAAATGTCAGTTTTTTATCTAATCAACCTTATCAAATCAAACCTAATCAATTCTATCACGTCTTATACAGAATGAATCCTTCCTGAAACCAGACGATCTTATTCTGATTCATGTCTCATACAGGATGTATCCTTCCTGAAACCAGACGATTTGATCATGTCTTATACAGGATGAATCCTTCCTGAAACCAGACGCTTTGATCATCGTTGTCTTATACAGGATGAATCCTTCCTGAAACCAGACGCTTTGATCATCGTTGTCTTATACAGGATGAATCCTTCCTGAAACCAGACTGAATCTAATCAATCAAGATTTTTCAATCTTATCAATCTAAGCAATCAAGCTAATCGAAGACCTCGCATTTTCATCAAACCACAGTTGCAGAAATTAAATCAAATCTATCAAGATATCAATTTCACAAAAAATCCAAAGATCAATTATCTCAATTGATCTCCCGAGGGGGCATCATCGTACTGAAATTTAGCAATCAAGAGTTGGGGCATCCTATCAAATCATTAGCATCATCAAAATGAGATTATTCTTTGAATCAACGCGTCATCACACCTCGCTTCAAAGAGGGGCAAAATGTATACACCTAAAAATGGTGTGAAGATAATTAATTAAATAAGCAATTATTTAATTAATCCTCCTTCCCAATTTAATTTGATTCACTAAGCAATTTGATTAAATTTATCTTTTCATCTACTTATTAATAAATCTAAGGATAAATTTAATAGGTTCATTTCACCCCTTTAATTAATTAATTCCCCCCATCAAATTCATTTCTTCTAAAAATCCTTTAATTAATTAAAACAAATCAAATTCATGAGTTGTTGAGATTGATTATCCTTTTCCATATTATTTGAATTTTTAAATTCAAATTCTCCTAACTTCTACCACTCTTAAACCTAACCATTCCTAAACCTAACCCATTCTACCTACCACCATGTCCCCTTTCATCCAACATCTTCTAGAACCTTGTGACACTTGTCACTAAGTGTTCCCTTTCATCCTACTCCTTCTAGAAGCCTCTTGACACTTGTCACCATAGAGATGACAGATGTTCCCTTTAATCCAACCCCTTTTGCCAACTTCCTCCAATTTAACCATTGATATCTTCAGATCAATCTTGACCGTTGATTCTTGCCACATCACCCCTAGCCTTGGGAAATCCTATAAATAGACCTCATTTTGGAGCTCAAAGGGTCCCAAATTCATATCATTCTTGCATATCATTTGATCCCATCTCATTCTCATCTTATACATTGTTACTATAGGCATCTAGCTTCTAGTTTATCATTCTTAGCAATGTTATCATGCTCATTTTAGCTTAAATCTTAGCTTAATCATGCTAGATCAATCATGAAATCATATAGCTTAGTCATGCTATTCTTGCTAGATCATGCATTTTTATCATTCAAATCCTCCATCTAAGTGTAGTCAAGTCACTGAATTATGCATAATCAGATCTGAGAGTATTTTTCATACTCGCATTTACTAGGAGGCAATAAGTCGATTAGCTATGGTTTTGTCTTTCTTTGATTTAAATCTTCTAACCATGCTTGTAATGATTTATTGAGTGCATTGTGGTTGCAGGTACAGGCACACTTCACAGAGCACGACAGATACATATATACATTTGTAATATATATTAGTATATGAGTATTAAATCTAATCATCAATTACAAATACTTCGGTGACAATGCATATAAGCTAATTTAACATAACTTGCAAGGATAAAGCAACTATCAAATGCTTAAGGCCAATTGGCCACTTAAGCATTTGATTTCGACGATCAGAATTATCTGACTAAAGCTACATAACATTAACAATTGGAAAACCTAGTTGTGGTTATTGTTTTTTTGTTGGTTCAGGAGCAATTTCTTGGAATAGTAAAAGCAACAATCTACCTCTCTTAGATCCACTAAAGTTGAGTACAAAGGATGCACTAATGCTTCCAAAGAAGCCTTGTGGCTTAGAAGACTACTTTAAGATTTGGGTCTACCTCAACACGAACCAACTCCATTGTATTGTGACAACCAAAGTGCCATTGCATTGGCTAAAAAATCAATTTTCCATGCAAGGACAAAACACATTGCTCTCCAACACCACTTTATTAGAGAACAAATTGAAGACAAGCAAGTTTCACTCCTCTATTGCAAGGGGGAAGACCAAGTTGCAGATATTTTGACCAAGCCACTTTGTAAAGAGAAGTTCCAATTTCATTTTAAAAACCTTGGTTTGCAACCCATTGAAGGGTTTGATGTAAACTCTCCAAGTAAAGCTTAAGGGGGGGTGTTAGAATATTTAATTTTTACTTGGCTTAGGTTTATTTGTATTTAGTTTATGATATTCCTTAAAAATCCCTACATGTAATTTGTCCTTTAGCACATGTGTGAGGACAAGTAATTTCTTTTATTTTCTTTTATTAAGGAATATTAGATTTCCTCCTTAAGAGGATGTGGACACATGACGCACACATTTTATGAATGGTGGCATTCATAGATTTGGGAGTTACTTTGTAACTCCTCTCTTCATCTCTATTTAAGAGATGTCTCATCTTTTAGTTCTTCTTAATGACATTATTGTAAAGACTCTCTCTCTCTCTCTCTCTCTCTCTCTCTCTCTCTCTCTCTCTCACACACACACACATTTTAGGCATTGCCTCATTCATAATAACACAAGGGGTTTTTCTTTGTTTTTCCCCTTTCAAAAGTTTTTGTGCCTCCTTCACATTTGGGTGATTGATCCAAGGATTCTACATTTCTCTTGGTAACATTTACTTCATCAATGAACTTACTTGGATTTTGTTTTTCTTTCCTTGCTCTTATATTTCCTTTCATTAACAATCACACTACAAAAAACCATATGGAGTATCACGAGCCTTGTAATGAATTAAAATGGTTTCATTCTTCAAGTATGCAGTATAGTCATACCAACAAAATAGAACAAGAGAAACCCCAACTAATCCAATAGTTTCTTGAAGATCTACAACTACACATGGAGACATGCACTAACATACCACTCAAAATGGATTGCACTAACAAAATTTGTAACCTTAAAGATCTCTAGTGGATTGTACTAACAAAATTTGTAATCTTAAAGATCTCTAGTACCAACAAATGACCACACTTCAATTAATGAAGTATCTACAATATATAAGACCCAACAAGGCAAATGCCCAAGCAACGACAAGAGACTAAAGGACATCCTAGCCACTAAGGAATGAATGCAAGCAACGTTTGGAAGGAGATCCACTACCATAGAGTGAATCTCTCCAAAAATGGATTCCACAAATTGAAAAGTACAATTGGGTATCTACAATTGTCATGATGTTTAGTGAAGTGGATGTGGCATACAAGAGTTTAGTTATGGCATTTAAACTTGTTGGCTTCGAGCCTTCCCATGTACACAACTCATAAAAATCAGCCTCTACATATCATTGGTGCCTTTCCCATTACATTTAGAACATGTTAAACTTGCCTCTTACTCGTTAACAAACTAAGCCTCTTGTGAACTCAGGTAAATTAACGAGTTCATGAATTGTGAACTCACCAACATCACGACAGAAATCATCTTATGGAGAGCGGGAGAGCGGGAGCGAGAGGGGTTTCCTGCGAAGGAGTTGCAGAAGATGGGGAAGATGGTGTTGCGGATGAGGATGATTTTCTCCCTCTCATCCTTTCACCTTCCATGTCGTCTGATGGGGCTCTTCGTGGCTCTTCTTTGTTGGATTGGTGGGTGGAGGAGTTTGGTAGAGAGAAAGGAGTGGAGGTTGCAACAGCGATGGAGGCGTTTCGGCATGGGTTTTTTGTGGCCTCTGTTTTTGGTCATCAAGGGTGTGCGGCGGTTCTTGTCAATGGCCTTTTTTCTGTTCTTTCTTTGGTGGTGGGTGTTCTCCTGCCTGTGTCTGGGATGGTGTTTGGGCAGATCTGAGACCCTGGCGGATCTCTTGTGGAGAGGCTCTATGTGTTCTCTCATTTCCTTTGTGCTGAGGATTTGTTGTTGTTCTGACCTTTGGCACTCTGGTTCTTCGAAGGAGTTTCCTTTTTCGGTTCTTCTTTGTTAGGCTACTCTCCTATGGAGGTGGACAATTGTCTTTGGCGTGAACCTTTGAGAGGGGTTTCTTGGCTCTTGCTCTTTTCCCCTCCTTGTCTGTTAGAGGTGACCATTTTTCCTATGGAGGTGGACATTTGGTGGAAGGGAAAGGGCTGGTTTCTGCTTGTTGTTGGAGAGTGCTGGTTGTTGTCTTTCTGCTTCATTCTTCGTCCTGTAGAGGTGGATCTCTTTCCTATTGAGGTGGAGAGATGGAATGTTGGGGATTTTCGACTTTTGGTGCTCATCTTGCTGCTGGCTATGGATGCCTATTTCTTCTCTCATGGGAGTCTCCTTGGGTGGGTCTGGAAGTTCTTTTTTCCAGACTCCCAACTTGTCTCCTGGATTGGTTCCTTTTTGTTGCTTCTTGGTTTGGCCTCCTTCCTTCTGGTTTTTGGGGTCTTTGTTCCCCCTTTTTCTAGTTGTGGGCTCCTGGTTTATCCCATAGGCAGGCCGGTTGCTAATAGTTTTAAGCGCATAGTCCGTTTTTCTGTTGTCTTTGGTTTGGGGAAAATCCTATGTTTGGAGTTCTGAGTTCATCATTTAAGGTTGAGGGTTCCTAGCAAAACCCTTGCTTGCTGGTTTTGGGTTCCATTTTAAAACCCAGTTTGAAGGTTGAGGGAGCCTTTCAAAACCCCTACTGGCCAGACTCAAATTGTATGAATATCTGTTGTAATCTGGTGTTGTTATTGAAGGTTAGGGGTACCTTTCAAAACCCTGATAGTTGGCTGAGGGTGCTTGTTATACCCTCGATTATTACTGTTCCATGCTATAGTTTGGAACTGTAGCTTTGTTGGGTGTGGCATGACTATGCTGGTTGTTGTTGGTTTTAGTTATCTTTGCTGGATTTTGACTGCGGTTTTTCATTGTTTATTTCTTTTAGTAGTCTACTTTGTTGGGTTCTAGATCCCGATAAAATCTATTGGGTTTCGGGTCCCTCCAAAACCTGTTGTATGGGGTTTCGGGTCCCCTCAAAACCTGTTTTTCCCCTAATCGAAAACTCACCAACATCACTCCTTTGTCACCCGTTCTCCTCAATTTTCATCGATGTCGACAAGTTTGATGACTTTTGAACCATGCTGAGAAGTTCAAGAACTAATCGACATTTCTTTTTTAATTCTTCCTTTACCTTTCCTTTCTTCATGTTAGGATTTTTGGCCAATTTCGAACCATGTTGGGGAGTTCAAGAAATCTTAAAACTCTTTGACAACTCCTTAGCCATAGCCATTTTTTCATTCTTGTCTTCTCTTTTCCCTTGTTGGAGATTTTGCAATTTTTTCAACCATGTCAAAGGTTCAAGAAGTTCTGAAACCAACACTCCAACCAATTTCTGTAAGGTTAACATCCAAGCTTAAGTTTTTGTGGATTTTGGGCATTTTTCACATAGGACCCCATTAAAGATCTCTCAAATCTGATATAATTTATGGGCAACACAATGCAAATGCACAAAATGGACAAAGGACTTGGATTTTGTAATTTTCAAATTGGGTCCCAACAGACTTGTACAGCTACACTGATCATCAAAGAAATCAAATAATTATATTCCAACATGGGGATTTCGGTGTGCATGTGAGTATAAATGCATGTTGAAGCCATCATTACCAACACCATAGTTTGTTTGCTTCCCTTCCACACAAACCTTTTTGATGATGATATATAATTTTCATTAATTGGTTTGTCATGCATGTATTAGTCTTTTGTAACATCTATTCTACATTTCACTTCAAATGGGTGAGAAAATCAGACCTATCTCGAACAATCCTATGTCCCAAATACCTCATATTAAAACAGACTAAATAGAAAATAATATTTTGCGTGTAATCATGAATCAACGACTCACATAAGGTGTTAACTATTTTTTTCTTTTCACATTAAAACAAAGTATCACAAAAGGTGTAATCCCTATGTGGTTAGGTTTTGAGCTGCAAAGAGAATTTGTCGGTCATGTTGACAAAAATAACCATTTATGGATTAAAAAAAGAAGGAAATCTTGCCTCTAAAGAGATTCAGCATAATTCTAAAACCAATTACATATTGTTACTACACAATAATGATAAACAAGGGATAAATAGAGCAAATGATAAAAAATTGTCCCCATATGCAAGGCGCTTGCAAGACTAGACATTTCAGTGGAAACGATAAAATTCTTGGGAGAGTATAACATTATCTTTAAAATTTAAAATACATCACTAGTATAGTTTCTAAAGCAAGCCTAGAAAAATTAGTTACAAATATCAACTCCTACCTCCCTATTCACATCTCTTGAGCATATATATATTTTATCTAAACCCAAAAATTTATTTTTTAGAAAACCACAAATATAATAAGCATGAATCATGTGAAGCTGGCATCCTCATAATTATCATTCTCAAGACTTATTACACCTATGAAGACATATCTAGCCCCTAAATATTTGGCTTCAAAGTGTGAGGTATAGCAGAGGGTTGATATTCTGCATGTTGAAAAAGTGTGTGCATGCATCCCTAACGTTTCTTCCTGGTCGACTTTCCTAAGCGTCTGTTTATCTTTGAAGTTGCTTCAGAATTCATGGGCAAAATGGTGCCGTCCTTAATTTCATCTGAATTTGAACAATTCTCCAGAGTCTTCTTTCCTTCGATATATACCATAAGATCTCTCACCTGTCATTGAAAATACCAAATGTTAGAGAGCAGAAGTTCACAGACAAAAAAGTTTACAGGAATTGCACAGTACCAAGAATTTACCTGTTCCTCCAGATCTGCAATTTTTTCATCTCGCACTTTTGTTGCCATTTCATCCCTATAAAAGAAGAAAATGCATTTAAACCATGGTAAATTTGAAGGTGTAGAGATAAGTAAAGAGATATGGTAAATTTCTCTCCTCATTTGCTTAGCACATACACCATGGAGGTACCAAAACCTTTTACAAGTGCCCAAATTCACCTCTTGATTCTACAGAATAGCATTAAGCAGATTTTTGGTAGTCTATTGTCTTGCTCTATCAGCATTCTTTTAATTTGAAAAATGTTTAAAACAGGATCACAGTACATACCTTTTCTCGAGCTCTGCAACTTTTTTCTTCCATAATTCCTGGTTGGCAATCAAGTTCTTGTTCACCTGGGTGCAAACTCTCAGAAAATGAGTAACCTGTCATGCCAATAATATGGAAAAGAAAATTCCCACAAAACAAATATTTTTGCTGTCGTTTGCTGTCCTGCATTGCTGGACTACGAGATAAGCTGTAATTAATCGATCATAAATACCTCACTAAGGAATTCATTTTCCTTGGTGCATTTTTCAAGCTTGGCTTGCAATTTCTGTACTTTCATATTTGTAGTCTTCTCTATAGCTTCAGAGATGGCAGCATCCCTCTGCTGCTTGGCCTCAGCAAGTAGTGAATCATAATACTGACAAAATTAAGAGCAAAAGTTGGCTGTGAATTCCAAAGAAAATGATTTCTTCCATTGTGCAATAAAACCTGAATTGCCGAGGGATTTTCACCAATACTAAGAACAATTAAAAAAAATGCTGATAGCTAACAAATTTTCATAACTGTTAATGTTACAGGGCAAATGCTCATGCCCCATATATCAGGAAAATAATTTTACTTGTATCGTTGAATGACAAACTACCAATTGAAAAGAAAAACTTATTTTGGGTCAGTACAAATTCTACCTGACGTTGATTCTCTAGCTGGCTTGTCAAAAGCTTATTGTACTCATCAGCTATCTGTTTCCATAAACATGGTGGTTATTTTACAAAACAAATTGTTTCCACACAAGCAATGCCCCTATGTAGGCACTTAGCATTAACATTCAATTAGCAGTTGATATCCAAACAAGGAGCACTTATCCAGGTACCTCAACATGATTTCCTACTAGTAAAGCTAGTTCACTAACTATCAAAAATGAACATTTCAATTATATTATTGACATTCTGCAAAAGCTAGCTCACCGCTTCCATTTTGCTCTCATACAGGACACTCTCAAAACCAGAATCGTGACTACATTCACACCTTCCACATTCATCACCAACATCTCTACAATGAGTATTTAGTTCAACCAGTTTTCCATCGGTCTTTGACTGAATAAGCCGATGAACATAGTTATCCCCAACATAATCCCAGACACGTTGAGTCTCCAACTCAAGTGAATAGCAGTGCTGGGTTTCTTTCCAATGATTAATTGCATGGGCTGATTTGTACCTGTAAACCGCTATTAAATCAATATCTCAGCTAAGGAAATAGAAATCATAATCTGGTGTTTCAAAGGGAAGAAGGCTACCTTCCACATCCCACAAATCCACAGATAACACAGATCCATAGGTTTTCTGACGTTGAACAAACAGAACATGTTGATTTCTCAAGCTGCTGTTGACAATATCTACAGACCTGCAAACGTCAGAGAAAATCAGTAGTTATTGGGTTGAAACAAGTTTATTTAAAGATTCTTCGAACCATGCACCAACTGTTTTTTTCCTCTACTTCAGACATGTTTCATGATGTTTCATGTTTTGTCCCCAAAAATCTAGGAGATAATAGTAAACAACAAAGCATATTTTAATCCTGCTTACCGGGCAGGACGAATCTGTCCATTTCGACATACAGGTAGAGTGGAAAGAATGATTGCAGACTGTGGTCAGAATCCCACTGATGTGTTGGTCAAGTCTCTCTGTGAGCATAATCAAGGCTAAGGTATTAAAACCAGGTTAATGATTTTTCCTCCATGGCAAACAATTAAAACCAGACCAAAACAAACACAGTGCCAATGTGAAGGATCTACATTTTTAGTTTTTACTCAACATATGCATTTTCCTCCATGGCAAACAATGAAAACCAGACAGAAGAAAAAAACAGTGCCAACATGGGTGAAGCACTTTTTTACTCAACATGTTCGACTCATACATAAAGACAACAAAAATACTCATTGAATTTGCAATAAGAAAGAAGCAAAAAGCCGGATCATCTTTATGGCAATGAAATGACTTTTCTATCCAAAAGAAATGCCAAAATATTTCTCCAGAAAATTTCACAATTAAAATAAGTGTTGGAATTTATCAAAACTTGGCCATCTTGAGGGATAATAAATCTCAATTTCAAATTGCAATAGCTTGGAAGCTTGTTATATTTTTCATCTTACTTAAAATAACAAAAAGCAATAGCTCACGACACATTAATTATTGATTAGTGCTTCATCCACTTACTGCATGACTAAAGCAAGGGTTGCTGATATAAGTTGAAAAAGGCTTCTAAAAATTTTAGAGCATCCAAAAACCCTCGGAGAAGGTGTGAACTATAGTAGCAAAAATCGTTTAGGGAAAAAATCGGCAAACCAAAAGTATACGATTTTTTGAAAAAATCGGCAAAAAATCTGATTTAAAAAAAAACATTAAAAATTGTAAAAAAAGAGACGAAAACTATTTTTTTAAATAACTTCAGGGCATTTCCATAGCATAGAGATATAAAGAGAAAATTAAAATAGAGTTAAAACTGTGAATTGCAGAAAATAATTTTTTATTGTTTAAATTCATATTACTGATTACATAGGCAAACAATCAGTTAAGTTTTTAAGAGGGCAGTTACCAAATAAACCAAGTAGTTTTTTTTAAGTCAGATCAAATATTAACGAAGTCTATGAAGTAACTGAGATCAAAAGTTAACAGACAAATAGTTAAAGTGAAAGCCATTTTGAAGTGATCCAAGAATTTCATTGTGATTGAGGCAAGGAGTTTTGTAAGGTTAATTCAATATTTTAGAAAGCTTATCAAATCATATTCCACAATTGCAATGCTTTATATCATAGTAACAAAAATCATTTGGGGAAAAAATCGGCAAACCAAAAGTATAAGATTTTTTGAAAAAATGGGTAAGAAATTAGATTTTAAAAAATCATAAAAATTTGTAGAAAAATAGACACAAACTACTTTTTTTTTTAAACTTAAAGGGCATTTCCATAGCATAGAAATATAAAGAGTAAATAAAATAGAGTTTAACCCATGAATTGTAGAAAATAGATTTTGTTGTTTATATTCATGTTGTTGATTACATAGGCAAATATTCATTTAAGTTTTTAAAAGGGCAGTCACCAAATACACCAAATAGTTGTCTAAGTCTGAGATCAAATATTAGCTAAGTCTATGAAGTAGCTAAGATCAAAATTTATCAGACTGAGATCCAACTATTGTTAGGAATTTAATAAAAGTGGAAGCCATTTTGAAGTGATCCAAGACATTGTGATTGAGGCAAGGAGTTTTCTAGGGGTATTAGCTAAGTCTATGAAGTAGCTGTTTATCAGACAGAGATCCAACTATTGTTAGGAATTTAGTAAAAGTGGAAGCCATTTTGAAGTGATCCAAGACTTTCATTGTGATTGAGACAAGGAGTTTAACCCATGAATTGTAGAAAATAGATTTTTGTTGTTTATATTCATATTGCTGATTACATAGGCAAATATTCATTTAACTTTTTAAAAGGGTAGTCACCAAATACACCAAATAGTTGTCTAAGTCTGAGATCAAAGATTAGCTAATTCTATGAAGTAGTTGAGATCAAAATTTATCAGACAAAGATCCAACAATCGTTAAAAATTTAGTAAAAGTGGAAGCCATTTTGAAGTGATCCAAGACTTTCATTGTGATTGAGGCAAGGAGTTTTCTAGGGGTAGTTCAATATTTGAGAAAGCTTATCAAATCATATTCCTAGTTGCAATGCTTTATAGGCAATTGGTAAGTCTTTTACATGGGGTAGAATTCAACAAAAGGCATTTGTTTAGCTGAAGTAAAAGATTAGCAAGCCACTAGTTTTGGCAATACCTAGCTTGCAATTACTATTTTAGGTAGAGATAAATTTTAATGATTGTGTGTTGGAGGCTCTTTTATTACAACCATGTAAGCTTGTTTGTTGTCATTCAGATTTATTTCATGGAGCAATTTAGATATATTGCTCACATAATGAATTGTATGTCTTTGTTTGAGCAAAATTAACTATATCAATTATAAATTAAAAATCATATATCTATATCTACATATATTAAATATGTCTTTGAATGTTTAGTGTTGTGGTAGAAAAACTCCATTGGTGAGGTAGCCAACAAGGTTCAAACCCCTACTGGGCCATTGAGCTTGTGGGCTTTCTACCTTTGTTGGGTCGTTGAGCTCGTGGGTTTGAACAAGAGAAGTGTGGGGATTCTGGGGAATGATGAACCCCCCGAAAATGGACAAAATAACACACTTTTTCAACGTTGATTCCACATTGACTCTGATTTTGTCTCAGACCAACCCTATTTCTAAGCAATTCAGTAATTCCACACGTTTTTCTAGGGTTTTGCAAGTTATTACAATGATTTTTTCACTTTTTTGCCATTTTGGGGGTTTTTAACATGATTTTAACATGATTTAAATGCAAAAAATATTTGAAAATTGGGTCAACGCTTGGTCAACAATTTTCATGAATCCAGATTTTTTCAGGGAATAAATCGGCTAGCTCCAGGATTCAGGATTAATTGGATATAATCGCGATTTTTTGCAGACTATTGCTTCATTGGTGTGAACAACACTAAGAAAATCTTTCTGATGATCTGCTGTCAAATATTCAGAAGAGTTTTTACAGGTGGATTAAGCCTTAGAAATGAGGGAAGAGTGAACTTTACACTTAAAGTGAAACTTGTGAGAAGAATATACTAAAATGGTAATCAGCCTTGCCACAGAATTCTCAATATCGATTATTGCCTGGAAGACTTGGACCTAGAAAGATTTATCGTCACCCAATTCACCCCAAATCCAATTATCCAGGAAGCAGATTTTTTATCTCCATCAAAAGTGAGCCATAGTTTTTGATGTAGTGGCTACAGAAGTTTTGGCCCTCTTAAAGATGTCTTTCGATTTGCCAGGGCCAAGAAGACTTAGATGTATTAAAAACTAAGTTACCAAATCGTGGGAAAATAAGGCCGATTCCAGGTACGAAACGTCTCAGAATCGGAGGCGGCTTGGAATCGGTGAAAATACGACCAGAATTCATTGATTCAGTTTTGCCCACTTTGCGACCTCTGAAAACCCTAAACAGAAATTTTTTACTCCCATAAATAATAAATGCGTTTCCCAAACTCGAGTCCAAGGGCATGACGGCTATTTCCATATGCTGGCTCAGCTCAACGCCAGGGAATTTTTCGTGGAAAGCTCTTTGTAGGTCGGGGGTGAGAAGACCAGCGGCTGTCATGATAGCTTTAAGCTGCAAGCGACTAAGATCATATTCCTCATCGATGGGATTCTTCACCAAGGCCATAATAACAGTCATGGAAGCCATGAATTCCAGGTTGCAGAGCTTATAATTCATAGCTGATTCCAGATAGCTGCGTCCAAACTATATTCTCTGCCTGAACGGAAATGTTTTAGACGAATATAGTCTGCCCGAACGATAACGTTTCAGACCGAAATTATGACCATGACGAAATCCAAGATGCGTCGCGAAGCTTCACAGTTAATAATGAAATATATAAGATAGATTTTTTAAGGTATTGTACATTATATTAATAAATTGTCCGGTAAACTATATATTAATAGTTATATAATAAGACTACAAATTTAAAATAATATGGAATTAATAAGATATATAATTAATATTTAATTTATAATTCATATATTTAATTTTTAATAATGAGATATATTATATATAAAATAGTTTATTTTAAAATTATTATACATTATTTTAATATATTGTTCGTAAAACTATATCTTAATAGTCACATAATAAAATTAGAAGTTTAAAATAATATAAAATTTATAAGGTATATATTTAATATTAATATATAATTAATATATGAAATGTTCAATATGTATATATATTTTTTAATTTAGAATTAATATATTTAAATTTTAATATACATATTTATGAATTTTATATGTTTTTTATACAGACGTACCCAACCCCCTCAAAAAAATTTGCCGTACCGACGTACCATACCCACGTACCCGATTCCAATTCGGTAACTTAGATTAAAAAAGGCTAAGAAAGATCAAACTACCCATTAAATCCTGCAAACCCCACTCAGATATAGGTAATTGGAGCAATCCTGTTTCCAAACTGGTGATTTAGAAGCTTTCAAGAAAAAAGGATAACTCAAAAAAAGAAAGACACCCGTGTTGGTCAAGTATCAATGCTTAGAAAACCATCCATCCAAGAAAAATCATATTCAAATCCTTGCATAGGAAGACTCCCGAATCCCTAATTTCACTGGTTAGCAACAAATGACAGAATATTAATACATAACTAGCTTGAAGAAAGCTGATTCCTAAAGCCCACAAGATACCCATTATGCCATATACAGCTGAAGAGACTCAAATAATTATCTTGCAACTTTTGTCATAACATATCATTCAAATCTGTGGATTCTCTTTAACTAAGAAGAAGCTTCCTTTGCTCTATTCTAAACCTATGTTCCACGGTGTTCTAAACCTATGTTCCACGGTGTTTTGCTGACAGGGACAAGGGACTTCAGGGGACGCATTTCCAGGACGTCCCCTAGAGGGCCATTTTTAGGGGACGGCAGGGTACGACGATATACAATTTTTTTAATATATATATATGAATTTTTCAAAATATATTAATATATTATAGAGAGAGAGAGGGAGAGAGAGATACATATGTCAATACCTGATAACAACAATATCATTTGTAAATAAATCTTGAGTAGTAGTAGTACAACAGCATAATAAATTTCAATAAAGCATTATAACAGCAGTCTCAAACATCAAAAAACCATGGTCTATCAATATCCAAATGTCTCAAACATGTATCCAGAAGTATCAAACATCAAAATATAACAATCTATGAAACTAAGCCTCATTCGAGCTATCAATATGCAAAGACTTAGAACCATCTGAATCACTATCACCCTCTAGCAGAAGTGGATCATCCAATTGTAGCCCAACCAGTCTTGGTTGTTGGGTTAGTGTTTTGTTTGGTTTACCTCCTTATGCCATTTTAGGGTTCCTTTGTGGTTTCGAAGTCCTTCTGGAGCTCCCACAAAACAATAGAAGCAAAGAAAAAAAATTTTAAAAACTATTTTTTTTTGTTTTTGTAAGCCTGGAATCATTCCTAGCAGCATACATCCCCAAATGGCTAGGGATGTTTCCTGGTATTTTTGGTCAAGTAGGAACAGCAAGGGGGCATCCTACTAGGAAAATGAAACAATCAATGATTTGGGGGGATGTTCCACATGTTGGAAAATGAGCCACAACCGAACCAAAGATGCACTGGTCACAAAGAGTCTAAGAACTTCAGTTGTGTTGATTGGCCTTTTGGAGATTGTAGTACACTACCTCCGGTGCTACCTTTAAGGGTAAGGAATAATAAGTGTCAGGTTGAAGGATTTTCATCATCTCAAGCCAGTTTCTTGCTCAGAAATGGTGCTTTGTATTAGATGCATATGTTTTTGTTTTCTTTATTGATGCTGACAATATTGAACAATGCACTAATTGTGATGTTTTCTTTTCAAAGATAGGTAGGGATTTGGTGTAAACTCGATATAGATTATAGCCCACAGATAGTTTAGGAGTTTGTGAATCTTGAATTCAAGAGATCTATGATTCAAGAGTCCACAGAAGTGGTAATCTAAGAACTCGAGAATTCAGCTTAAGAGCTACACCCGTCTAAGGGTTACAAGGCAGCTTGATGGAGTCCCAATTGGTTCATTAGGCATTTTTTTCAAAAGTGCCTCTAAAGTATATGTATTTTATTTTTTTAATTAGCATGTTTTGTTGTGTGTAATGTAAACCTTAAAGGAGGATGTTGGAAAATGTAAGGCTTACATTTGTTTAAAAGTCATTTAGTGATTTATGTTAGTATAAAATATTTATTTAGTAAAGTTTCCTCTCGGTAGTTTGGGGTCATTTGGGGAAGGTACAAGAATGCAATGCTTATATAGAAGCATTTGCACCAGACTTTATATTTACCAAATGATTAATAATTATATTTATATAGATTTTCTATGCACATTATGGGTTAGCTTATTTTACAATAGCTTTTCTGTGTTTTTCAACATAGTATCAGAGCCAAGGTCAGCAGGGCCAGGCCAAGCTAGGATCCCCAACCATCTGTAGTGTGGCTCAAGGGGCAGTGTTGAAAAATGAGCCACACCCAAACCAAAAATGGACTGGTCACCGAGAGGGCTGGTAGCTCAGTGGTAGAGCACCCCAGCAGCATACGGGAGGTCCTAGGTTCAACTCTTGGCTGGTCCATGAAAAGTTTTATGAACATTGGGAAAGAACATGACCCAAGATTAAGGTTACAAATAAAGGGTGGTAGGAGCAACAATTAAGAAAATATACTGTCAATTTTAAATGGCTTAAGGTCCAGTTTAGTATTAATGTTTCTAGTATTTTAAATGGAAAGAATGATGTTTCCACTATTTTAGACTCTACAGAACTTCAAGCTCAATCATGCTTGAAATGAGAAATTCTTCCAAAGATATAAATGTCTTGGCTGAAACAAAAAATTGGCCACATTTTCATCCACTTTAAATAGAAAATAAACTAGCGATTACACATGATGAGATAACTGTTACTTTCGATAGTATACAATATACGCCTGTGCCTGTTCAGATAGAAAAATATATTTTTGGTGTATTAAATACCAAAGTTGCATGGACATGGATACCGTTACGTATACAAATATGGATACAGTATTGGATACGGATACGGCCATTCTTTAACACCCACAATATGGATACTGCTGGATACAACATTTTTAACACAATTTTCTAAGTTATTGGAGGAGATTTTCATTACTTCAAAAGCAATATAGACACATAATTGCTACATAAATAATTATAAGTTGATTTAGCAATTTACAATATGCAAAAATAGTAGAGTTGCATTGGAAGATAACCCAAAAAAATGGGTCGCTGAAATAGAAAAACATTTCATTTGTCTCTCATTTGGTGTAGGTTGCATTGGAAGATAACCAAAAAAAATGGGCCGCTGAAATAGAAAAACATTTCATTTGTCTCTCATTTGGTGTAGGTTTTGTTTATACCAATTTTTTTTTGAATTGCATGAATGAAGTTTTTTTAAATTAAATTTAGGAAGATTTACATCAAATTTTAAAAAAATCAAATCACATTGTATTTGGCATGGTTGGAAAATCAAGGTTTTCGGGCACGCGTGGGTACAGTATCCGATGTGTATCCGGGCCATATTGGATATGTATCAGTTTCAGATACAGAGATACGTGCACCGAGGGAGGGGCAGAGGAGTATCCGGCTAATTTGTCAAATACATATCCATTAATCATTTGTGTCCATTTCTCTGGAGCAGATACATAGATACAGATATTACAGGTGTAGCCCCAAAGCATCTGGTAAGCAAGATGACCGCTGTATGCAAATGGAAAACTTGTGACAAGGGCAGGAAAACCATAAAACTGTCATATAGCACCCCTAGTTTGTACATAGCTGGCACTCAAACAGAAACTAAAGAGTATTTAAGACTTGATTTTTACATTCAAGGTCTGTCCAGGGCTATATATGCCACCTATACTAGTAACAATGGCATCAATCTCGGTGTCTTTTTTCCTGAAAATAGGAGTTTCACAATCAAATTATATATGTTACTTTTCTAACTGAAATTTCTTATTTGAAGTTTGAACTATAGACAAGATTTTCAATATATGAAGAAAACTGATTCTTGAAAGGAAATTGCATTAATCTAATGAGGAAAATATTTCAATTTAGGTTACAGAACCTTTAAAAAAATTCAGATGCACAACAAATTGGCAATACACATTACTCAAGAATAGAGCAAAGCATTCACACATGAAACACCAGATATACCTTGCAAATCGTTAAGTTATGGGAAAAAAAAAACAGCAAAATAGTATTCACTTACCGTATTAACTCAGCTGTTCACATACAAAAAGATATTTCTCACTCTCATCATAACCCTAATCCATGTTCAATTACTTGTAGGCACATCACCATAAAAAGCCACTGTGGTATTATAATACAATGGGCATAAATCCATGGGCCAAAAAACCATCTCATTGAAGGGCCAAAAAAGATTCTGGTGTTAAAAATGTTAAGTATACAACACATTATCAATTCTTGCCTCACAAATGCACAACACAGCAGTTAAGAATAAGTGCAAAACTATAGATTAGCAATGAATCTCACCGAGGCATACTGGGCATGTAGGGAGTTCAGTTAATCCAGTTGGTGGAGTGGCTGCATGTTCAATTGATCCAATATATTGTACATCAGCAGTAAACAGAACATGACATATTTCTGCCTAAACAACAATGAAATAAGCACATATCAGTAGAGCAACAGAATTGAAACTAATGCTGCCTGCAATCTAAAACATAATACAAGCGTATGAAACTGTATCCATCAAGGAAAAAGAAATCAGAGTGAACACTCTTATTCAACATGTCTATGAAAATAGGCATTCAAATGTCGACAAAGTTGAATGTTTCTCAGTTTCTAATTTCCATCTACTTGGAAAATGGATAATATCCTTTATTTGACCTCCAAAGATGAAAAAGGTCTTCGATTATGATGGCGATAGAAATCGTCTGCTGACTTTTGATTGTCAAATCTCATTAGGATGCTATAGCGATCAGTGAGTCCGTCATTCCTGGAAATCACAAATTTGAGTCTCAGCTGGATGTCCTTTTCATTAAGGTTCATATAACTCAAAAAGTCAACATTATTTACACAATAGGAAACATGACTTACCTGACAACACGCATTTCTAATATATTCTGAATAAATGAACCAGTGAATTGACAAAAATCTGCATAAGTCATGTAATTTGGGACAGCAAGCACACAAACAAGGATGCTCCGGCCAGCCTGTTTACAAACATTATTAAAAAATTAGAATCCAAACTTCATACATATTTTTACAGCAGCTTTGAAAAATGATTAAAAATTACCTTTATCAGTTAGAACACTAAATTTAAACTAAACCAACATTGTGACCAGGAAAATATTTAGGTCCAATCTTTCAAATTTGTAAAGCATCTCTTTCATGATCCAGATACAGTAAAAAGTTAAAACAGCCTAATCCAGCAATTCAAACTGTTTTTCAAGAAATCTTTTCAAAAATTTAATTTGTACTCAGTTTTGCCATTTTCAAATGTCCACTTACACTTTGCTCTTGTAATGTCTCCATTTTTAACAAAAGTGATTTGTGCACAATTAGCCTAGTTTCCAAGTTCTGTGCTTAGGAGAACTCCAAAGTTCTTAGAGTGTGCAAGTTCAATGTTGCAGGTTTTTTATTCATGGCAATGAGCTTGGCAGTGTGGATCATCATGTCACTTTCAGAAGTGATTTCCAACTTTTGGTGTATTCTCCAAACTTCTTGGAGAAGCTGTCTATTTCTAGTGAGTCGCTCGATTAGCTCCGATCATCATCCCAAGTCTTCAGAATCATGATGGTCATGAACAAAGTTTAACTCTAATTCCATTTCAATGTTTTCTGCACTCAGGTAATATAATTTGAATGTTCACTTAAGTTAATAATGTTTATATATTTAAAGTAACAACTTACGTGTAATATCTTGGTAAAAAAAGAAAAGTAAACTCAAATTGGACACCTAGGGCCTTTGCACATGAAATGCTTTTAATATTTTAAAAATGTCATTTTGAGTGATAAAGGAATTCTTATAATTTTAAATTGGATATTTCCTTCCAAAAAACTATATAAGGAGGTTGAGAAGCTCATTTTGAGTTAGACTGGAGAATGATATTGTTGTGCTGCTGGAATGAACCTGAGTTCTTCCAAAACTTATTGAGGACAAAAACCCTCATGGAGTTATTGGTTTTGAACTTTTGAGGATGAAAGCTCCCCTAGCTGATTGGAGTGGTTTCATAAAGAGATCAGCAGTGAGTTGAAGAGATAAATTTCGATTTTAGGTTTGCATGTATGGAGATTTTGATGTCTTTGAGTTGATATATATTTTTGGGTTTGCTAATGTTGTTGTGATGATCAACATTTTCAGAAGTTATTGAAGGTTTTTAAGGCGCTTCAGGAGGATTTTCCCTATTGGTCGTACGGGTTGCCTAGCTGCCTAATTTGATGATTTTGGCATTTTTTATAGGGAGCAATAAACTATTCTTCAGTCGTTGGATTTCACTGAGCCCTTGCTGGTTGATGTGGCGCTGGAAAAAGTGTTGATGACATCCCAAGGGCCGTACCATGGACATGATTGGCCATACCATCAAATTGTATGGTGTGGGAACCAAGGAGAAAAATGCTAAGGTTTGAGGGCTTATTCATAAGCATTTGGAGGTGCTTTGCTCATAAAAGATGTTTCTTATTATGGTGGACAAAAGAGGTCATGTGGATTTCTATGCAATATATCTTTTCTGTCCTAGTAACACTAGTAGCAAATACTAACAGTTTACAGACCTGTACTTGATATTCTTATCATTCAGTCTTGCCAGGACTCATCTCGACATGTTTGGGTGTGTGTTAAACAGTGTTGGAGTGGTTCGTCAGTGTAGTTGGTAATTGGGTGTTTTCCAAGCACTGTATTTGCATTTTCTAGTATGCTCCAGATGTTTTCAGACCTGCTCTGGATTGTTAGAAGCAGATGAGAATGTGTTCAGACTTGCAGTTTGATTAAAGTTAACAAATCTGATATACTTTTATTTCAGAGTGATCTGGTTAAGTTTGCACATGTAGCTTGTCCTTCATCCTTAATATAAGGTATATGACTGGTGTTTCATATTTAGGAGCTTGTTCATGACACTTGGTATTATTTTGGAATGTTTCAGCAGTTCCATTTACACCAGCACTTATATTCAGCAGCTAAGCTTCTTATAAGATGTTTTCGATGCATATGTGCTAACATTAGAATGCTTCAGATGGTCATATCACCGAAAGCTATTATTTTCTTGCATTCTGAATTGTAACACTAGATGGTAGTATTGGTAGTGAGTTGCTCTTAATTATTGCTGATGTACTTACCCCACTGAATAAGTGGCATTATTGTTATCACTCACTACTAATAAGTGGAAGAGTTGTTGTTCATGTTTGTTCTCACCCACCACTGGATAAGTGGAAGAAGTTGTTTTTCATTTTCAGAATCATATCAGCTGTTCTACTCAATAAGTTGAAGTGCCCTTGCAATTCCCACTGAATAAGTGGATGTTCACTTCTTTCAGTACTGCATATGCACCCCACTGAAGAAGTAGTATTGACCCACCTTATGCTTTCCCTTCAGTTGCTGCTTTCAGTTTAATTGTAATCTTGAACACTGTATGCCCTCACCTTACCCATTCAAGGATCTGGGTGATCAAAAAGTGGAAGGGAAGTTGATTTGCATCTCTATTTTGGTTAATAATATTTTCAAAAAAGAAAAAACTAGGAGTGTATAATACAGCTCCCTTATGCTTTGACATAAAGAATTTCTTTGAAATCTTTGCTAGTAGGCTCTATTCAAATATTCTCTTGCTTTTTTCCTTTTTTAACCTGCTTTCGATCAATCGAGTGGATTGTTCATTGAATCAGCAAAGTCTAAAATAAAACCAGCAATGTGTATTCATCTATAATCCTAGCAAGTTGCTCAAGAATTGTTAGATAAGATTATTCAAAGGATTAGTTGCAAATCCATCGAGAGGTATTTTGTTAGCAATGACATAAAAAATTCCCTAGCAATCAGTTTTAAATTTAAGGAAGTGTCTTGCAAATAGGAAAGATGCGCCCCCCCCGCACCCCCCCCTCCAAGTCCACAAGAGATGAGAGCATGGCCCCCCTCTCATGCTCTTATCAAGTTGGCCAAGAGTTGGAAGGATGGCCCACCTTCCATGCTCTTGAGCTTGATCAAGGAGGATGGCCCCTCTGTTGGATTTGTTTGTCATTGATGTCAAGTGTTTTTGATTTGTATCAGGGTTTAATGTCTCTGAGCTTGCCATGCGTTTCTAGTTCATATGTTGACACATTGTATCAGAATGTTTGTTTGAATCCATATGTTTGTCTATTGCTGTAGTTGCTGAAGATGTCTTTTCTAAATACTTAACTCTACACGTGTTCGATTCTATCTTTTTGTTTAAGTTGTGGGCTGAGAAGTTTTGATTCACACTTGGCAGAAGTTTTCATTTTATAAGACTTTATTTGCATCCACAGAACTGTGTTGTCAGACCTTGCTGGAATTTGAAATGTTTTTTTTTTAAATGAATTCGGAAAGCTTCATTCTGAAAACGGTTTTGACAGGGTGTTGCGTGTTGAAAGGGGGCTGTGTTGTTCCTGTACAGTTGAGAATATCGGGCTGCAAAAAGAATTATTTTGTGTGAATATAACAGCTTCAGACGAAGGTTGGGTTTTCTCTCTTGTATTCGATTTGGAGGCTTGTGTCTCTGTAGTCCATTATTTTTGCGGTTGACAGATGTATGGTGAATGGCACATGCAGTCTGAACTCAAATACGTTATGAGTTCAATCTTTTCTTTCTGATTTGCTCTGCAGCGTTTTCTGGAAGAGTCGTTTTTTTCAGTCTCGCCTCCTTCTGGAAAATGTTTGAAACATATGCAATAGAAGTTTGTTTCGAGTATGTGGAGTTTCTTAATTTGATTCCTCATTTTTACGGCACAGTTCTTTCTGGACGTGTGTGGTCGTTTTGGCAGCGCTTCTATTATGACGTGGTTTGGATGTTCTTGAAACGGATGCGTTAAAGACACTATGAGACGAGTCAGCTAAATGAGTGGTATGTTTTTTTTTAAAAAAACCAATTCAATTTGTGTAGTGTGTGTCGCTGCTTTTTGACAAGCATCGATTAATAAGGTTTATCGGGTCAAGTTTTTTCAATACTGAAATTGCCAGCTAGTATGAGTTAGTAGATATGGGTAAAAAGAATTACAATTTGCAAGTGACTAGTTTTTGGTGTATGACGCATAGTGTGGATAAGTTTTTTTTGAGATGAGGTGACTGGTTTGTGTGAGAGAAAAGTATGTATTGACATATCTGGAGTATAAAGTTGAGGACTGATATTTTGTGTGAGTATTCTGTGTAATGAATGTTGTATGATTCAGAAAGTATAAGATGCAAGACTTTTTTGTTTCTCTTCAAAGGCTGTCTGGAAGTTTTGTGATGCTGAGTAAGAGTACAGCTGTTGGAAATAGGAGTTTTCTGTAGGTTGAAGTTTATTTTTAATTTCATTAAAGTGCAGCTTGCCAGAAGATTATACGTTTGGGTTTGTATTCAAAGGCATTCTGGCTATTTTGTAAAATTCTGAAATTTAAGTTCACTGATGTATATCAGAGGTTGGAGCCTCAGTTTATAGGAGTTGGTGCTCTTTGTGGGTTGGAGCCCACTTTTGTATGCTGAGTTGTTGTTCATCGGGTTGGTGCCCGTTCTTAATAATGAAAGTTGTTGAAATGACGTGGTTTTTGAAAGTTGTTGAAATGACGTGGTTTTTTACCCAAAAGGGTTTTCCACGGGATATCTTGTGCACTTATGTAATGGTTGTCTATTGTATGCTATATGTTTAAAAATTCTAAAGTTTTTGTAATACTGATTCACCCCCTCCCCCTCTCAGTATTGCCTGATTATTTTTTTCACCCCCTCCAAGGAGGACAGCTAGTTATAAGGATGGCCCCCCCTTACATGTTCTCGGCAATATTGAGGATGACCCCCCTTAATATTGTTATTTGCAAGTATTTCAAAGAAATTCACAATGTGATTGGCTATGAGGAATATGCCATGACTTGAATGTTTCCAGGTTCAGCAAGTATGCCCACCATATCTGTTTGGGTTTGGTACAAGTCCCAGTCCAATACGGGCCCGCATACATGTACAGCTTCAGTTTACCACGAAGAACCCTGTCTGGTAGAAAGGTGGTTATGATGACTTTTCTATTGCTTGGGAAGTAGCAATAGACATTTCAGTGGTTACAGCAGGGGGTAGGAAACTGTGTATCCACTTTGCTTGACAATTTGTGCACCGCCTTTATAATTCTTTGCAAACTCTCTCCAACCCAAACTTTGATCGGCTATACAATACTCCATCGGTGACAGATATATCCTACATTATTAAATAGAAATATAACATTATACATACATACATATATATATAATAAAATGTATTTATTAAAATAAGACATTTAATATAATTATTATATATATAATGTTTTTTGATTACGGAATAAACAGATTTTGAAGGGACCCGAAACCCTTTAACAGAGAACAACATCAAAAAGCTGCATTAAGATATGCCAATTCCACTGCAGCCCAAAGAAAGCAAAAAACCAGCACTAAGCCAAATACAAGGAAAGAGACAGCAAAAAGGAAGAAACTAGTACAAGTTTTTAAGGGCCTTAGCAGCCTCAGTTTCCAGTTGAGTCATATTTAACGCAATCTTCTTCAGCTCCTGAATATCCTAATTAGCAGTTTTCTTCTTCAGATTAGCTCTGGTTCTCTTGCAAGGTCCCACTGTATCCTCTAGCGCCTCCATGTCCACTGTAGATCCTTCCTGATGGATGGCTTCTAGCTTTCCAACCATGGTATTTAAATTCTCAACCGAGTTCTTAACCACTTTGTGACTGAAGGTTACCAAAGATATCAGATTTTCATTAATATTTTGGTATTTATTCTCCATCTTACTCAGTCTACCTTCAGAGTCTTTCTTGAGTTTTTCCTCCAGCTGAGAAATCTTGCAGTCAGTCTTTCTTCATATCACTAACTGTTCCCAATCTTCTACATTGAATCCACAATTGCCTTTCTCTGATCAACCGTCCATTGTTTTGTAGCTTGAGAATCTTGTTTACTGCTAATTGCCCGAATTTTCACATTGATATCTTTAATTTCATGAAAGATCTATTTAAACATCCTAAAGTTGTCAACAGCTGCATCACGGGCTAAGGACAGAACATTATCAAGGATTCTCCCTTTCCATGTTGAGGAAAGGAGAATTGGCATTGAGCTCTTTCGAGAAGGGGGGACTATCATTTTGGTTCGGGGCTTGAACAAATTAATCCGGAAGTGACTGGTGATAAGGATGAGAATCAGAATTTGAAGTGGCAATAGGGGATGTTCCGCCACATTTGGCTTGGTGGCCACTCTTCGAGGAAGACCCTAAATCAGAACCAAAGTCTTCCAAATCAGTGTTCCAGTCTTCTTCATCCGAGGAAAGACTAACATGGTCCCCTTCCTCAGAATCGCTAGAAGCCTCAGGAACCCTAGTCGAGGGAGAGGGTAAGGTTTTAATGTGTTCATGGATGAGTAAGAGCAATCCACCATGCAGGACGGGAATTATTTTTTCTGTGATCCTTAATACTAGCATTAATGGATGCCATCAAGAAGGGGAAAGAAATTTTCTCTTTGTGCCTAAAATGATTTAGCAAAACAAAATGATGCCCGTAGGCCCTAGTAAATTTGTCGTCAAGGGTAACAATATTCATCAAAACCACAAGAACAGAGCCCCAGATAGATTTAATATTACTCGTGTCGTAGCTGCTTTTGACGACTTTCACGAGCTTTGCTCTCTCCTTATTTCTGGGAAATTTCTTGACTGCAGCATCAACCATTTTCCTGTCCCTGTATAACTTCGCCCCTTCCATTGATAGGCCCGTGACCTCAGCAATGAGTTTCTCATCAATTTCCATCGTTCTGCCCTCAATTTTAATTTTTCCGTCCTTCCAACGCTCACCAAATTTCTTCGTGACATTTGCTTGGGCACCACGTAATCTTTCAATGAAGGGAGTGAGCCCTCCTCGATCCAGGATGCGTCAAATTGTTTTGTTCTTCTTGAGCTCTTCACAGTTCAAGGGCTCCACCCTCTTCCTTTCTCCTCCATGGAATCAGCAATGGCGATATTGAGCAGGGTTGGATAATTCCAGAGCAAGCCACAAAATACCCAGAAAACATGTGACCCAACTAGAAGTAGCGCAAAGATGACACAATTAATGATTGCAATGCAAGCCATCAGAATAAGGCATTATGTGATCATTTAAAACTTGTCTCCCCTGGGCAAAATCATATAACATTAAGGCCTTTATTTCAGCCGATATAAATTATCCCCTAGCCCCCCATTCTTTTTCATCATTGCTATTAACTCCAAGGTTAGCAAAGTGGTCAGCCAAACCATTGGCTTCTCGATAGGCATGAGAAACGTTATGATTTTGCAAAGTTTTTAATAAATCCCTAGCTTTCTCAATCCAACATTTTATATTCCATGAGGGTTTATGCTTACCCAATAGACATTGGATAATATTATTAGAGTCCCCTTCCAGCCATACTGACTTAGCATTAATTTTTTTGGCCAACAATAACCCATGATAGGCGGCTACAGCCTCAACAAGGTGGTTAGTGAACAATAATGTTATATTTGTATTTATATTTACTATTTATTCAATATTTATCTACAATTTTTTAAATATATGTTTCATATTTTATCTATATTTATAATTTGAGACTTGAGTATTTTCATTTTTGCAAACTATGAGGTATTTAAATATTCTATTTGTTGGCAATTATCAATATCATTGTTCTTATAATATATATATATTCATTCCCGTTCCCATACCTATACCCCAAGGAAAAAAATGTTGTACCGTTGTACCCGCAGCTATACCTGAATCAGCAACTTAGGGAATTATCATAATTTCTTGATATTTGATATATCTAATATCAGCTAATTAGTGATTAATATTGTTGTGCGCCTAAAAACAGGAGAACCCCAAGAAGGGACATTACATTCAAAGAATGGATGCATTCTAATCAAAGAGATTTGAAGATCCAAGGAGGGATCTATAAACTCGGTCCAAAAATATAGTTAAAAGTCTATAATGATTATATGATATACTAGTGCTTATAAGTATAGGACAGTGACCAAGTAACAATGACAAGCTATTAGGGAGGGGTCAATATAGGCCAATAAATGATAGTATTACGATTTGAAGTGACAAAAGGTTAAAAAACCAAGAGAGCCAAATGATTCATGACATGGCAGTAATGTTCACTATTGAAAAGGACGGCGATCTCCAAGTCTAATAGGGAATGTACGAAGTAATGAAATGTGGTGAACCCGTGAAAGATTAGGCCACCTAGCCTGGATGGCAGTATTATCTGCCAACTATAAGTTTGTCTCCTTCCAAAAAAATCAGATGAAGAAATCAAATTCCTGCCAGCTATTAGTCTTATCTTGTAGGAAAAAAGAATCAGATTTGGTCTGGAATCTTCTAGTTAGAACCATCAACTTCTTGAAGAAGCCTAGTTTTGTTTTGTAGTGACAGCTGTATCCATTTTGTCTTGTAGTGATAGTTGTATCTTAGAAGGAAAATTAGATCTGTTTTGTCTTTAGCATCTAGCCACCCTAGGGTTTCTTGTGAAGGAGGTTACCTAAACCGCGCTATGTTATTATATATTGTAGTCTCAGTTTGATTTCAGGGTATGCTGGATAATTTGTATGTTGTTGTGCACGCCTGGGTGAAGGGACGAAACCCCCACGAATCACCTCTACTCTGTTGTGTATTGCTCAAACTCCATTTTGGGTCTGCAGTATCTATAGCTGAAAGTTTGTTGTTAGAGGATTCAGTGTTCTCTAAGCAACCTACTGTTGTTAAGAGTTTTGTTCCAGTTGTAGACACCTATTTCTGTCCACTTGATTAAATGAATTTTATATTTGTTTAATTATCATTCATCCAACTATTAATTAAATTCGCATTTAATTAATCCTTTCTCCTTTTCCAACTATTAATTAAATTAATATTTGATTATTCATCCCAACCCTCTTCTCCTATTAATTAAATAAATTATTCCATTAATTTAATTTAATTTAATTCACTTAACCAAAGACCATTTAATTAAATAAATAAATCATATTTGTTTAATTAAATCCTCCTTCACATTTAAATAAATTAATATTTATTTAAAATCCCCAAATCCCATCTCTCACATTTAAATGAATTAATTTTTATTTAAATCTCTAAAATCCCCTTTCTCACCTTTAAATAAATTAATATTTATTTAAATTCCTAAAATCCCCTTTCTAGAAAATGCAAGTTGCAAAATAACCTTCCTCCTAATTATGTCTAAACCCCTATTATTAGCCTAATTACCCTTTAATGGTTTGCACATTCCTAAACCAAAGGTTAACCCAAAACCCATCAACTCAAACCTTTAATGGCTTTCTTTAAAGTCTTCAAGCCTTTAATGGCTTCTCTTAAAGTCTTCAAACCTTTAATGGTTTCATTCTAGAGACTTCTCAAGCCTTTAATGGTTTCCCTCAAAGCCTTCAAGCCTTTAATGGCTTCCTTCTAGAGTCCTCTTAAGCCTTTAATGACTCCCTTCAAGTCTTCAAGCATTTAATGTTTTTTCCCCCTTTTTCATTTAAATAAATTAAGAATTATTTAAATAAAATCCAAAATTCACATGCACATTTAAATAAATAAACATTTCTTTAAATCTTATTTATCCTCACCCACTTGCATTCTCCTACAAAACCCACTTCACACTAACCCTCCTTCTAGATTCTTCTAATCGCTTCTAAATTGGCCTAATCCTCTCCTAAACATTTGCACATTCATAAACAAAGAAATTAGGAAGGAGTCACTTCTCAAAGCATTAAAGGCTTTATTTCTTCAACAAATTAACCCTCAAAATCTTCATAAACCATTAAAAGCTTAAAACTAACTAACCCACTTGTGACGCTTGGTTACAAACTTTCTCTCCAATTTAACTACCCCTTTAACCCTCATGTCTCTTCAGGCATTTAATGACTCTTCTCTCTCCTCTCAAGCCTCCTCATGGTGACACTTGTCAACATGGGATTGGGTTGAAAGTATCACATGGATTGAGGATCCTGCAATCCCAACCCTTGTTAAGATAATTCAATCTTAAGCATCCAATTCCCTATTTCTTCTATAAATAGGACTCACTTCTTCATTGTGAGGGATCACCAAGTCTTAATCTTAGAATCCAGATTTTGCCTCTCTTTGTCTCCATCATAAGCATAAGCATTTAGAAGGTTTTTATCAATTAGTATAGCATAATATCAATATCATAACATGTTTAGTTTCATTATCATAGCATAATCTTCATCATAGCTAGCTTTGTTACAATCTTGTAGATCTAGAATGCATTGCATATAGATCATTTTCATCACATATCACTCGTTCTTGAAGTTGTCATTCAAAAGGTCAGTTGCTCAATGATCTGAGAGCAACCATGACTTGAAGAATCCTATGAGATAGAGAACAGTGGGACGTCTTGCAAGGATTGTTTATTTAACTTGTGTTATTTGTTAGATCCTTACATATAACGTTTCATTGGTATGCTTGTTATTCTGCTCTTTATTGATCTTAACCACATTTCAAGTATACACCAGTTTTCTATGAATAAATCAGAATTTCAGAATTTGCAGTTTTCTAAGTAAATCTATATAGCACAATTAAATGTTTGAATGATCTATAAATAATTTTGGAGTTCAGTTTCTTTCCTTATATCTATATTGTGTTGGCAAGTCTGTTTTTGAATTTAAAAGCTTAAAAAGAGCAGGAGATTCAGATCATATAGATCTTAGGGTCTTTACATGAAAAGAGGATAGAGTGTTGTTCAAAACCCTGTTAGGGCAATGGCAATGGGTATGCAGAGAAGTATAGGATGTGTTCCCTTATGAATAACTGTGAAAAATATGAGATATGAATACACCTCACAGACCCTATACATGTCAAGGAATAGTGGATAGTATCAAAATGTAGTGACAAACTTATGAAGGTGCAGATGAATAACATATGATAAGGCTGTGATTCACCAAAAATGACAGTACCAAGACACTAGTAAAGGCAATATAGGAGGTTATTGAACATGACAATACCAAACATTTTCTACAGTAGCAAGCACCATGAAAGGAAGTGAATAGAAAGTGTTTCTATACACTCACAGTCATCATTGTCAAGCACAATCATCATTAAAAGCACAACCCTCACAAAAGGACAGTCATGTAGCCTATAAACATTAAGCTTATGACAGTCATCATACATCATAATACAAACTTCCATAGAGAATAGACAATAAGAACATGACAATGCCATGGAAATTCTATAGGGTACATGACAAAGGATAGGAAGGAAGAATGTGTGAGGATGCAAATGCTCAAACACTATGTTACCCCAAGTTTCCAGGATGGGGGAACTACGGAACGGGTTTCTGGAACGGTTTTTCTTTTGGCCATTTTTGGGGACGGCAGGGGATGGATATATAAAAAGGGAAATTTTTAAATATATAGTAAAATTTCAAATATTCATATGATAATATTGATAAATCATTCATCATATACATTATACATAGCAATTGAGTTGAATTGAGAGTTGAATTGAGAGTTGAAATCAGAGCTGAAATTCATAAATTCATATCTGTGATGTAACTTAATAGTTAATACATGAGTGGACGTCCCATACCGTCCCCAGGACGTTTCCATTTCCAGGACGCCTAGTTTTACTTAGGAAATGTGTCCTCGAGTAACACTGCTCAAACAACATGAAGTGACAATATATGATCTTTTGATGAGTATGCTAAGTATGCCTACAAATTGTCATTAAATGTGAATGGAAATATGTTGAGAATGTTGTCAAACAGAGAAAATAAAAGTCATTCACAATATATTCATGACAAACAATAGCAAGGCACTACTAATAGGACAATAGTCATAAAATCGTGCAAGGAGAAGTCTATAATGACAGTACAATCCTCTAGGGCACCCCTGTGACAAGAGGACATAGATCCACATTCTTGAAGCCCCCAAAAATTATTGACAATTACCAAAAGATGCCAACATGCATCATTATTACAAATGTTGATATACTCCAATTCTGAATCAAAAGCATGATTCAAACTATAAGTTCCACCATCAGCATACAATTCAACTTAGGACAACCACAAAAGTTTGTCCTTTGCCCACACAACCTTCCTCGCTGAAGTGCATAAAGTTTAAAACAATACAGACCATAGTCATGCATAAACAAGTTGTGATTACTACTGATAAATCTCTTCCTAAAACAACCATTGAAGAGATCCATCACTGCTTAGAAGACCACACACATTAAGGATACAGTGACTGCTCGCTTACAAGATTGGCTTGTATAATTACCATGTAAAGATCATTTTATTACCATTATGACAAGTTTACAACAGAGGACTAGAACTTAATGAAAACTTTGTGATTAGTGGGTGGAAACCAATCCACAATACCTTAGTCCAAGAATAACGGAAATAACAACTGCTCAAACCCCAGTTTAAGTGTAGGACCCATGGTAACAAAATCTCGTTACAGAGAATTTGCTGAAATATCAAAGAGATCCTTATCATTCTTGAATGGCTATATGCTCCATATGTGCTTCAGTATCAAATGTACACACAGTATTTAGGAACTATTCCCTCTCAAGAATAATGATGAGTTTCACCATTTTGTTTTAAGACAGGCATCCCTTAAACACTGGAAGGTATCATCTTTACTGTTATTCTTGACCATACTACCATCACAAGCTAGTGGTCTTCTTTATGACAACTCAGCCTGATCCTCAACATGCATATGAATTATAGTACTAATACATGAAAATCTACCTTATTGAATCCTTACTGCAAGTTCGAATACATAGTTTTGCAAGGTTACACCCAAAGAGAATTTGCTGTTATATAACGCATCATGCATTGACTACAAGCATCTATAGGGAAAATGTTAGGCATTACCAAACTCTTGCAGCACAAGGTTCCTGATGCAATCTGGACCTCTTCTTCCTAGCAAGACATCTCAGTCTCTAAGTCAGATGGTAATCCAATCATGTCCCAGATAACGACATGGGATCCAAATATCCCATCATAGCTATACATTGGAGAAGTCAGATACACTCTCCAATCATCTAACAAACATTACTATATTATGAAAGCAACCAACATGAATAATCCCATGAACTCACTGCGATAGTTTAACCACTACAAATTTTTCCAAGTTACAGCCAGATATTCTGCTAAAGTTATGTATAGTTGTTGAGTAAACATTCACTTTTTACACTACTAAAATAAATGACTTCATTTTTTATACGATGACATCATACTTATAGAGTAGTCATGATTATATCACCATTGTCAACAACCAAATCAAAAGAGCCCAAATGTTGTAAGAAACACCATATTTCTGAATCACAAATCATGAAAGGTCACAACAATCACAAACTCTAGAAAATACTGAGCTTTTTGGACCTATCAAGAAGACACATGTAGACTTCTTGACTCAATCACTTAAATCTTGTGAAAATCCATAAAGAATATGAGCTTGTAAGACAAATAAAACATAGTCAAATCCATCTCCAAACTGATAACATAGGATGTACCCAAACACTAAAGAGCCCATGCTAATACTGAGGGGGGGAGGGGGGAAGGGAGGGCTGAATCAGTATTAGTACGAATTTTATCACTTATTTCAAATCTTCAAATAAACTCTGCTTGAAAAACTTCTCTGTACTCTGCTCAATCTTCATAAATCTGTACTTCCTTCTCTACTCATCACCCTCTATCTCTTAGTCAAAATCAACTTCTGCATGCAGTTGTGCATTCTCTTTTTCTGTTTTGTTTTTTTAAATGCTTCTCTCAACAACCAAAAAACACTCCATTCATAAGGCATCAATGCTTTATAAGTTTTTTTTTGTTTCATTAATATCCATAAATTTCTTCAATAATAAAACCTACTAAAGATGGTGCTGCTGCTTGGATTCTCAAAATGGAAGATTTCTGAAATATCTTAGGTGCCCAAATCTGATCATAAAACCTTATCAAATCTGCATTAAATCTTTATTTTTATGACACAAATCAGATTCGATTTATCCTATTTATCCTATCATATCCTCAAACATTCTTTTCTTGTTTCATTCTAAAAGTGGTAGCCAGATTTATGTGATTTGCTTTCCTTTCTTGGCAACTGTAAAAACTGATTTTGTTTTATCTAAATCTTCTCCACCTTGGCGCCCAACATGAAACTTATCTTTCCATTCTAGGCAGGTAACTCTGATTTTTAATCTTAACTTTGCTTTAAACCTTATCTGCTTTTCTTTCTTTTCTTGGCAATGCTTTCTTTAGCTGCTTTAAGCATGCTGTTGTCTTCTTTTACATGCTAACTTTCCTTTTATCTAACACAGGCAGGTTTTCTTCTGTATCTAGGCGTGTATAATGTTGAAAATAAATAGCCAGTTCGTATTATACTTGACTAAATTTTAATATTGCCTAGTGGCAATTAAAATTTAATAACTTATTGCGATTACAATAATGTAACTTGTAATCATATGAGACTGATCCTATTTGGGTGTAACATGCTAAGGCAACATGTAACTTGTGATGACATGATAGGTCAAGACCTATTCATGTAACTTGTAAACAAAATTCGAATTTATTGTATTTTGGCGCCAAGTTTATTATAGCCGACTAAGGCAAATAAGTTACTTGTATCTCCCATATAAACAAGGCGATGTAATCCATTCTATATACCACTTATGCATTCATCCAATTCAGCGATCTGATCTGCAAACAATTCAAGACACAGAGAATATACGTTGAGGGCCTGCCATTATATTCTGGGGTCCTGTTGTGACCTTTTCACACATTGCCCCATTGCTAACGGGGACCCCCTCTTTGCCAGGCTTTCTGCGTTGTTGGTTAGGGTTTTGGCTGCTTAGTGGGCAATTTTGCGTTTCCCATGCCCGAGTCTCGGAGTTTTTGATCATGACTAGTGCCGTCTAGGGTTTTTGAAGTTATAGGATCACGTTGCAAACATTGATATTTTAATGATCCTAAGTTTTGTCTACGTGTTTGACCTATTGAGCGTTAACGTGTTTTTAAACACGCGCATCAGTGATTTTAAAGTGCCAAGGTATTGCCAAACCTTTTGGAGTTGTTTTCTCGCTCCTAAGGTATTATTTAAGTTGATTTCGCACTTTAATCCAATATTTTCCTAGCATTTTGCTCATATTTTTGGAAAATTTGCCTAAGTCCAGTTTAAATTTGAAGTTTCTAAGTGATTTTGAGTGGTTAAAATGATAAAATCCTAAGGGAAATTCATATTACAAGGGTTAAAGGGTCAAATTCTATGCTAGAGGTGCTTTTCCCCTCACATTCCAAACTACCCAACCCATTCCCCCACTCAAAATCCATACTACACATGGGTTTCCCCTGGAATCCATACTGGCTACTATTTTCCCCCACTGTTTATCCATACCCAAATCGATTTTCTCTTGGTAGTGCTAAAATTTGGCTCAATGTCAGGATTTATCCAGACTGCCATCGATTTTCCACCAGGAGTGCGGACTGGAGTGCGGACTAAAGTGCGGACAACGTTGAGGATGATTCCATGCCTGGGTCGATTTTCCCCTAAGAGCATTTTTGTAAGGATTTTTGTCTGGATTTTCATCTAGACAAAGATCGATTTTCCACTAGGAGTATTTTGAAGAGTTTTGAGTCTGGATTTTCATCCAGACTGAGGTCGAAATTCCACCGAGGAGGATTTTTCCAAGTTAAGTGAGTTTGGAGTGTAGATTTTTCAATCCAGACTGCCATCGATTTTCCCCTAGGGAGTTTTATGTGCATTTTGGTGAATTTAGAGATGGATTTTTATCCAAGCTAGGATCGATTTTCCCTTATGGGGAATTTTTGGCAATTTTAATGATTTTTAAAGGGATTTTTCAATCCCAACCCAAGTCGATTTTCGCCTAGAGGCTTAATTTGGACTTAAATCGCAATATTTTAATAAATAAGCCCCATTTAATTGCTTTTAAATAATGATTAGCGATTATTTAATATTTAAAAGCAAAATGAAATAACTTGCAATAATCATTTAATATTTTAACCTTCTAGAAGCAAGTTAGGTTTTCACCAAGCAAGTGTTTTATCCCACATTGCTTGTGTGGTGAAAGTGAGAGGTAAAAGCAAGTATAAGAGAGGAGCCTTAGCTTTATTTTATTATTAAAATCTGCCAGGTGTCTCCATGAAAGGCAATTTTTCTCCAAGTTGGGTGAATTTTAGCAAGTGATTGAAGTGAAGTGTTGGGTTGAGGATTCTTTCTTCCTCTATTTTTTCTATCTTACTGATCTATTCCCCTTTGCTGCTATTAAAGACCAGTTCTAGAATTTCGATTTTTGCTAGGTTTGGCAATTTTTTGGTGAAAAGTGGTGATTTTGTCTTTGGAGACTTGGGCGATATTTTCCTCCATTTTTTGCTTGTTGTTCCAAACCTCCATTGTTGCAGATCTAGGCTGCCATTAATAACATTTTCAGAATTTCACTTTGGCGCCATAGCTGGGAAAAAATCGATTTTGCTTGGAGAGTGGTTTGGTGCCACATTTTGGTGGATTTTTATTCATGCTTGGTGGCTGCCATCATTTCCAGTCTGCTGATTCGCTTCAGACCTGAAGTTTGCTTCAGATTTGACCTCCATTAATGGCTGCCATTAATTTTCAGACTTAAGTTTTTATTGCCCAGCCAATTCCAACTTAGGCGATTTGCATTTGGAGGTATTTTGTGGAGTTTTCTATGCATTTTCAGAACCATCTTATCGCTGTTGCAGGTCTGAAAACTCCATTGTTAGGCGGTTGTCTTCATAAATTTTCATTTCCAACCACCTAACCACTTTGGCGATTTTGCTTGGAGCTGATTCCTTAGCCATTTTTCATCATTTTCAGGGATTTTTAACTACTTTGCAAGGTGCTGGTAAGTCTGAACTAATCAATTTTCAGACTTGTCCTCAGAAATTAAATTTTTACCAGCCACACTTACATTCCTGAATATGACTATTTTCATCATTAGAACTGATTTTTATCAAGTTTATGCACATTTTTTAAGATTGCAACATGTTTTAAAAGTCTGATTTTCAAGTTGTCTTTAGAATTGTTGTGACTACGGAAGGTGTCTTCAAACATACATTGTGTGAAAACACAATCTTTCACACCTTTCCTTAGTCATCATTTGTCCGGTATACTCCTTTGCATTTTAACTTACATATTTTCTAAGCATAAGGAGGTATTCATGAATTTTATGGAAGGCTTTCATGCCTTAGTGTTGTCACACTTTGAACTTAATTGTTAAAATTTACCAGGTGTATGGATTATTTTCCTGAGTCCATGCTCCAATTAGCTAAATCTTTAAAAAGTAAGAAATTTTGTTAAAAGAGCATTATTTATTTTCCTAAGTCTAACTTCAAGCTTCGTACAGGTGCGATGTCAAAGTCTGGATATAAGGAAAGGAAAGAACTATTGAAGATGTTGGAGACTGGATTTTATCCAGAGCTTAAGATTTCATCGAGATGGAAGGAGATCACAGATATAAACATGCATTATTTCCTAGACTTCGACCAGATGCAGCGTCGAATGTTCGGAGTCGGAGATCAAGTTCCTTCCCCAGCCTATGTGAACATTATGAAGAGTGGCATTTTCCATGCCGCTAGATTTCCATAGTCCATACAGTGCAGTGAGCTTATCCTGGAGTGTGCACGATGTTACGATCCGCTCACAAGAATGATCAAGACTCCTAAGGGCGTTGTCATCGCATACCTTGCTGAGGATGCTATTGCAGAGGTGTTCGGAATTCCACGCGGAACGGACATGAAGGATGTGACCAAGGATGAATATGCAAAAAGATACACGAAGAAGATGGGTGTATGCAATAATTTAATTAACAAAGAGTGGATGATTGAGCCTAGGTCTCATCATTACAAGGCTCCCAAGACCCTCATGTGCATAGATTTTAAGGAGAAATATAGTGATTTGATATTCCTACTCAACAGAGTGATGGGGATGTTGCAGGGAACAATATTTGATGGATGGATGTTCTACTTCATCCAGGATTGTCTTAGAGGAACACTAGTAAATTGGTCCAAGATTATAAGTGACAACCTGGATTTTCAGCTGAGGAATGTAGAGCGGTCCAAGTCATTCACCATGACTTCCTACCTGGTGTACCTGCTTGCATGGTTTGTTTCATACAGAGGATTAATATGCAAAGGTGAAGTCAGGAATGGGCAAGGACAGTTCAAGAGTCATGAATGCTACCCCCAACTGAGTATGTATAGAATTGAAGATTATAAGAGAGTGAATGATGCATTCACTACATACATCACACGGATGCTGCAAGGCGGAATCCACAAAAGATTGTCCAAGGAGGCAACAAAGTTGATACAAAAATATGGATCGTGGTATATACAGTTTCCCACTTTCACACACCTCAGGATTCATGGGTTTCAATCTGAACCCTACAGACTTCCTAGGTATCCTACCGACAGAATGATATTGTTGGAAGTGGTAAGACAGCTTCTAGAGTTCGATGTTATCCAGAGAGAGAAGCACAGGATGGGCATGACATTCCCTATTTCAGTTGGGAAGACATCAGAGGTTTGCCAATCCACCATAGCCGCCAGCACTACGAGTGAGGAGCTTGCATTCTACCGATTTGCTACATACAAGAAAAGAGAAAGATTCAATCCAGACAAGAAGGTCGGAAGTATCAGGGGAGAGAAGTTCATTCACAAAATTGACATAGAAGATTATTGAGCTAACCTGATGGACGAGCAAGCAATAAAGAGAAGAATGTGGTCTAGAATGTCAGTGGATTTTATGAGGAAGTGTGGACTTTTCCTCATTCCTGATCAGGTATTAGATGATAGAGATCATACACATCCACAGTATGAGAGTGAAATGAAGAAGGCAATCTTATTGCGTAATTGGTCAGAGTCAAAGGAGATTGACTTGAATATATTGATGAGAGAGGTCTTGAATTTCTCCCGCCTATGGGTGGATATACAGATGAATAAGTTAGTTGACATGGGTGTTCCCTTCACTTATGGAAGGATGAAGCCCGAAGAGTCTACTTCCAAGGATGATCAGAGGACAGTCAGTGATGTCAGGATTCATGCAGATGAAGAGAGTCAAGCTCCCAAGAGAAGGAAGAACGCAACAGGAGAAGTCAAGGCCAGAGGGAAGAAGATTGATGAGATGAAGAAGAAACAAAAGACTATCATTCCTCCACTTATCATTCCTTCACCCCCTCCCAGTGTCTCATCAATCGAAGTGATTGAAGTAACGGAACAGAACAAGGAGACTCAGCAGTGTTCCAACACAGTGATACTACCAGAGAATATTCAGGAGTTCCATTCCACAGCAACGTCTGCACCTCTTGATGAGAATAATGATCAGCTAGAATCCCCTACTGTCCTTTTGGAAGTTAGTTTGGGAAATGAGGTATATGATTGGACCAAGAGTAGTCTTGATGATAATGATGATGTTATCTCGGCATTGAGAGGACTTGATCGAGAAATATGTCTCGATGATGGTATGGAGATGGCCGCTATTCCTAAATGGCTGATGAGAAGTATGGAGAAAAGTAAACAAATGATAGAGGTACAGCCTATTGACGAAATTGATGACTACCTAGCTAGGAGTGCTAAGGAGAAGGAGCCCAAAAGAGCGGAGATTTTGTCGCACATAGCTAGAGATGAGATAGGAATGCGGATTGCGCAGATTGCTACTCCTATTGCAAGCGTGACAGCGGACATGGCTACTCCTATGGATTTCCAGATCACTTCAGTTGCCCTTGGTCGTACATCCAGAAAGCAGGAATTTCATGAGGTTGGTGAAAACCTCAAGGCAATTGATGCAAGGTTAGACAAAGAGGTTGCGGAGAAAGAAAGGTATAGAGGAGAATACCATAACATAGTAACTTGTCTAAGCTACCATAATACAAGATCTATCCCAAATGTAAATCATTTATCAAAATACCCATTGTCAAACCAACTTAGTCACTCAACACAGTCCTTACTACAAATAAGGCAAGGTTATGAAACAAAGAAGATTGTTCCCAAAATGATCTCTAAACCTTTGTATTTAAGGCCATAGATGTGTGTCATGCTTCTAATCCTCATCTTAACATGTGGAAGTTCACTCAAAGAAATACCCACCACATTATGCAAACATAGGGCCAACCAATCAGTTTCTTGCAAATATAATTGATGCCGTTACAAATAATAACCTTGTTCCTTCTCTCAGAAGATGAGAGAAACCTTGTCTTAGAATTACAAACCTTGCCAATTTCCAAATCTTTTTTATGTTGTTAAAAGTTATTGACAAAAACATATCCTGGTTCAAATTTGCAGCTTGAGATAATATCAAAGTGGCACAGCGGAAGTGAATTCTGAAATAGATCCTCAAGAAAGTAAAATTAAAAGTTGAACAGACCAAGCATTTTCCTATTGGGGATCATCTTAAACACTCCCTCCATGATCATTCCATGATCTAAAATTGCTTGAGGACAAGCAATCTTGGGAAGGGCAGTCTGGCACACCCCCACCATGAAAACATTGCTCTTACAAGACAAAATGCAGCCTCAATGAATAATAGTCCCTAGATGATTGAATAGAAGACATTAAGAGGCCGAAAAGGATAAAATAAAAATAAAAATGATTCCAGATCACTGATTTAATAAAGGAGGCTGACTAGATAAAATAAAATATACTAACATTTCATTGTTAAGAGGCCGACAAAGATTCAAGGTTATAACATTTTATTATAAAAGGCCGGCCAAGATTCATGGAATTAAACGAGGAGGTAAATGAAATTAATATTTAGCCAGCGCTTAACAAATAGCATGAAATTAGATAAAAGGCAGCACTCCATTATGGAGGAGTGTGACTCTTTGGAAAGAGAAAGTAAGGAAAAGGTGTGACCCCTCCTATGAGGAGATATAAAGAAAGAACTGGATAAAAAAAATATAGGAAGGCAGAACATAGATGGAATGAGCAGATCAGCAATTCAGATCAATTATAAGGATCAATCGAGTGGATAGTTCATTAAAAATTTAAATCAGAAAAGTCTGAAATATAACCAGCAATATATATTCATTATTAATTCTAGCAAGTTGGTCAAGAGTTGTTAAATAAGATGATTCAAAGGATTAGTTGTAAAACCATCAAGATTTATTTTGTTAGCAATGATATAGTGAATTCCCCAGCAATTTTAACTTAAGGAAGTGTCTTGCAGATAGGAAGGATGACCCCCTCCCAAGTCCACAAGAGATGACAGTATGACCCCGCTCTCATACTCTTACAAGTTGACCAGAAGTTGGAAGGATGGTCTTAAGCTTGATCAAGGAGGGTGCGCTCCTTCCAAGGTGGACTAAAAGTTGTAAGGATGGCCCCCCTTATATACTCTCGGCAATAGTGAGGATGACCACCCTTAGAATTGCTAATTGCAAGTATTTCAAAAAATTCAAAATGCGATTGGACATGAAGAATATGCCATGATCTGAATGTTAATGATTCTATGATGTATTGCTTTGAATACTAATGATGCTTGGATAGATATATTGATTAGGTATTATTATAATTTCTTGATACTTAATATTTATAATATCAGTTTTTTAGTGATTAATATTGCAGGTCTAAAAACAGGAATGCAAAGTCCCCTTTTTGTAAAATGTCCTAGTTTGCCCTAGATTACAATTCTCAGCCAATAACAATAAGGGAGGGTTAGAGGGGGAGTACCTTTATCTCCTTAAAAGGGAAACCAAAATAACAGTATATGATCAATCTACATTCTACAGTATGCATTAATTTATTATCAGTATCAAATCTGATCTCCTTATATCAGATTCAGGCCTTCGTTGATCTTCTTTTTTTCCTCCTTGGAATGTTTGAAGTGTTGGACATATATATCCTTCGGCTTGGGTGGAAGGTTATGTTCCTTCCCAACGGGTCCCCCATTTCAAAGAGTAGCAACCCCTCACCAAGTCTTCTGCCTTAACTAATCACTTGTTGGTTATCGAATCAGATTATGGTTGACAAACTTTCTTGATTATCATCATTAACTTATGGTTTTGTATTATAATTGTAGTA